>NW_024718654.1:0-30120 GCF_018991925.1 Homarus americanus
TCAGGTGACTTTGTTATACTCGATGAGGGTCTTTTCTTATACTTGATCAGGGGCCTTTGTTATACTAGATCAGTGGACTTTGTTATACTCGATTAGGGGCCTTTTTTGGACTCGATCAGGGGCCTTTGTTATACTCGATCAGGGGACTTTCTTATACCCGATCAAGGGACTTTCTTACACTCGAGCAGGGGGCTTTGTTATACTCGATGAGGTGACTTTGTTATATTCGATGAGGAGGCTTTGTTATATTCGATCAGGGGACTTGCTATACTCGACCAGGGGACTTTTTTATACCTGACCAATGGACTTTGTTATACTAGATAAGAGGCCTTTGTTATACTTGATCAATGGACTTTGTAATACTCAATGAGTGACCTTTGTTATAGTCGATCAGGGGACTTTTTTATACTCGACCAGAGGACTTTGTTATACTCGATGAGGGGATATGTTATACTCGATCACTGGACTTTGTTATACTCGATTAGGGGCCTTTGTTTTACTCGATGAGGGGGCTTTGTTATACTCGATCAGGGGACTGTTTTATACTCGATCAGGGAACTTTGTTATATGCGATCAGGGGACTTTTTTATACTCCATCAGGGACTTTGTTATACTCAACCAGAGGACTTTGTTATACTCGATAAGGGGACTTTGTTTTACTCAATCAGGGGACTTTGTTTTACTCGATTAGAGACCTTTATTATACTCGATGAGGGGACTTTGTTATGCTCGACAAGGGGACTTTTTTATAATTAATCAGGGGTCTTTGTCATACTCGATCAGTAGACTTTCCTATATTTGACCAATGGACATTGCTATACTCGATGTGGGAGATTGTTATACTCGATCAGGGGACTTTGTTATACTCGACCAGGGGACTTTGTTATACTCGATCAGGGGACTTTGTTATACTCGTCTAAGGGGCTTTTTTATACACGATCAGTGGACTTCGTAATACTCGATCAGGGGACTTTGTCCTACTCGATCAGGCCCCTTTGCTATTCTCGACCAGTGGACTTTGTTATAATCGATTAGGGGACATTGTTATGCTCGATATGGGGACTTTTTTATACTGGGCTAGGGGACTTTTCTGTACTCGATCAGGGGACTTTGTTATACTGGGCCAGGGGACTTTTTTCTACCTGATCGGGGGACTTTGTTATACTCGCTCAGGGGACTTTGTCTTACTCGATCAGGGGACTTTGTTATACTGGACCAGGGGACTTTTTTATACCCGATCGGGGGACTTTGTTATACTCGATAAGGGGACTTTGTTATACTCGATAAGAGGAATTTGTTATACTCGCTCAGAGGACTTTGTCTTACTCGATCAGGGCCCTTTGCTATACTCGACCAGGGGACTTTGTTATAATCGATCAGGGGACTTTGTTATGCTCGATATGGGAACTTTGTTATCCTGGGACAGGGTTACGTTTTTATACTCGACCAGGGGACTTTGTTATACTAGTATCAGGGGACTTTGTTATTCTCGACTAGGGGACTTTGTTATACTCAGTCAGGGACTTTGTTATTATCGATCAGGGGACTTTGTTATGCTCGATCTGGGGACTTTGTTATGCTGGGCCAGGAGACTTTGTTGTACTCGATCAGGGGACTTTGTTATACTCGATTAGGCGGCTTAGTTATACTCGATCAGGTGACTTTGTTATACTCGATGAGGGTCTTTTCTTATACTTGATCAGGGGCCTTTGTTATACTAGATCAGTGGACTTTGTTATACTCGATTAGGGGCCTTTTTTGGACTCGATCAGGGGCCTTTGTTATACTCGATCAGGGGACTTTCTTATACCCGATCAAGGGACTTTCTTACACTCGAGCAGGGGGCTTTGTTATACTCGATGAGGTGACTTTGTTATATTCGATGAGGAGGCTTTGTTATACTCGATCAGGGGACTTTGCTATACTCGACCAGGGGACTTTGTTATATTCGATCAGGGGACTTGCTATACTCGACCAATGGACTTTTTTATACCTGACCAATGGACTTTGTTATACTAGATAAGAGGCCTTTGTTATACTTGATCAATGGACTTTGTTATACTCAATGAGTGACCTTTGTTATAGTCGATCAGGGGACTTTTTTATACTCGACCAGAGGACTTTGTTATACTCGATGAGGGGATATGTTATACTCGATCACTGGACTTTGTTATACGCGATTAGGGGCCTTTGTTTTACTCGATGAGGGGGCTTTGTTATACTCGACCAGGGGACTTTTTTATACTCGATCAGGGAACTTTGTTATACTCACCCAGGGGACATTTTCAAAATTAAACAGGGGACTTTGTCATACTCGATCAGGGGAATTTTGTTATACTCGATCAGGGGATATGTTATATTCGATCAGGGGACTTTGTTATACTCCACCAGAGGACTTTGTTATACTCGATCAGGGGAGTTTGTTATACTCAATCAGGGGACTTTGTTATACACGATGAGGGGCTTTTGTTATCCTCGATCAGGGGACTTTGTTATACTCGACCAGGGGACTTTTTTATACTCGATCAGGGGACTTTGTTATACTCGACCAGAGGACTTTGTTATACTCGATCAGGGGATATGTTATACTCGATGAGGGGACTTTGCTATACTTGATTAGGGGACTTTGTTATACTCGATCAGGGAATTTTGTTATACTCGATCAGAGGACTTTGTTATACTCGACCAGGGGCCTTTGTTATACTCGATAAGAAACTTTGTTATACTCGACCACGGTACTTTGTTATACTCGATCAAGGGACTTTTGTTATACTCGATCAGGGGACTTTCTTATACTCGTCCAGGGGCCTTTGTTATACTCGATCAGGAGACTTTGTTATACTCGTTAAGGGGACTTTGTTATACTCGATAAGGGGAATTTGTTATACTCGATAAGGGGACTTTGTTAGACTCGAACAGGGGACTTTGTTATACTCGACCAGGGGACTTTGTTATACTCGTCCAGGGGGCTTTCTTATACTCGATTAGGGGACTTTCTTATACTCGATCAGGGTACTTTGTCTTACTCAATCAGGGCCCTTTGCTATACTCGACCAGGGGACTTTGTTATATATGATCAGGGGACTTTGTTATGCTCGATATGGGGACTTTGTTATACTGGGCCAGGGGAATTTTTTATGCTCGATCAGGGGACTTTGTTATACTCGATCAAGGGACTTTTGTTATACTCGATCAGGGGGCATTGTTATACTCGACCAGGGGCCTTTGTTATACTCGATCACCGGACTTTGTTATACTCGATAAGGGGTCTTTGTAATACTCTATAAGGGGAATTTGTTATACTCGATAAAGGGACTTTGTTAGACTCGAACAGGGGACTTTGTTATACTCGACCAGGGGACTTTGTTATACTCGATTAGGCGGCTTAGTTATACTCGATCAGGTGACTTTGTTATACTCGATGAGGGGCTTTTCTTATACTTGATCAGGGGCCTTTGTTATACTAGATCAGTGGACTTTGTTATACTCGATTAGGGGCCTTTTTTGGACTCGATCAGGGGCCTTTGTTATACTCGATCAGGGGACTTTCTTATACCCGATCAAGGGACTTTCTTATACCCGAGCAGGGGGCTTTGTTATACTTGATGAGGGGACTTTGTTATATTCGATGAGGAGGTTTTGTTATACTCGGCAGGGGACATTGCTATACTCGACCAGGGGACTTTGTTATATTCGATCAGGGGACTTGCTATACTCGACCAGGGGACTTTTTTATACCTGACCAATGGACTTTGTTATACTAGATGAGAGGCCTTTGTTATACTTGATCAATGGACTTTGTTATACTCAATGTGTGACCTTTGTTATAGTCGATCAGGGGACTTTTTTATACTCGACCAGAGTACTTTGTTATACTCGATGAGGGGATATGTTATACTCGATCACTGGAATTTGTTATACTCGATTAGGGGCTTTTCTTATACTTGATCAGGGGCCTTTGTTATACTAGATCAGTGGACTTTGTTATACTCGATTAGGGTCCTTTTTTGGACTCGATTAGGGGCCTTTGTTATACTCGATCAGGGGACTTTCTTATACCCGATCAAGGGACTTTCTTACACTCGAGCAGGGGGCTTTGTTATACTCGATGAGGTGACTTTGTTATATTCGATGAGGAGGCTTTGTTATACTCGATCAGGGGACTTTGCTATGCTCGACCAGGGGACTTTGTTATATTCGATCAGGGGACTTGCTATACTCGACCAGGGGACTTTTTTATACCTGACCAATGGACTTTGTTATACTAGATAAGAGGCCTTTGTTATACTTGATCAATGGACTTTGTTATACCCAATGAGGACCTTTTGTTATAGTCGATCAGGGACTTTTTATACTCGACCAGAGGACTTTATATAGTTCTCGGATGAGGGGATATGTTATACCTGACCAATGGACTTTGTTATACTCGATGAGGGGCCTTTGTTATACTCGATTAGAAAGCTTTGTTATACTCGACCAGGGGACTTTTTTATACTCCACCAGGGACTTTGTTATACTCGATCTGGGGATATGTTTTACTCGATCAGGGGACTTTGTTATACTCGGTTCAGGGGACTTTGTTGTATTTGTCTAGTGGGCTTTGTTATACTAGGATGAGGGGACTTTGTTATACTCGAATAGGGGACTTTGTCTTACTCGATCAGGGCCCTTTGTTTTACTCAACCAGAGTAATTTTTGTTATACTCAATCAGGGACTTTGTTATACTCGATTAGGGGCCTTTGTTATACTCGATGAGGGGGCTTTGTTATACTCGACCAGGGGACTTTGCTATACTCGACCAGGGGACTTTGTTATACTCAATCAGGGACTTTGTTATTCTCGACCAGGGTACTCTTTTAAACTTGATCAGGGTACTTTGTCATACTCGATCAGTGGATTTTCCTATATTTGACCAATGGACTTTGCTATACTCGATGAGGGGCCTTTGTTATACTCGATCAGGGGACTTTGTTATACTCGACCAGTGGACTTTGTTATACTCGATCAGGGGATATGTTATACTCGATCACGGAACTTTGTTATACTTGATTAGGGGACTTTGCTATCCTCGATCAGGGGACTTTGTTATACTTGATTAGAGGACTTTGTTATACTCGGCCAGGGGCCTTTGTTATCCTCGATTAGAAAACTTTGTTATACTCGACCAGGGGACTTTGTTATACTCCACCAGGGACTTTGTTATACTCGATCAGGGGATATGTTATACTCGATCAGGAGACTTTGTTATACTCGGTTCAGGGGACTTTGTTATAGTCGTCCAGGGGGCTTTGTTATACTAGGTTCAGGGGACTTTGTTATACTCGATTAGGGGACTTTGTCTTACTCGATCAGGGCCCTTTGCTATACTCGACCGGGGGACTTTGTTATAATCGATCAGGGGACTTTGGTATGCTCGATCTAGGGACTTTGTTATACTGGGCCAGGGGACTTTTTTATACTCGATCAGGGATCATTGTTACGCTGCACCAGGGGACATTTTTATTCTCGATTAGGGGACTTTGTTATACTCGGTTAGGGGACTTTTGTTACACTCGATCAGGGGACTTTTTTATACTCGACCAGGGGCCTTTGTTATACTCGAATAGGGGACTTTGTTTTACTCGATAAGGGGACTTTGTTAGACTCGAACAGGGGACTTTGTTATGCTCGATCAGGGGACTTTGTCTTACTCGATCAGGGCCCTTTGCTATACTCGACCGGGGGACTTTGTTATAATCGATCAGGGGACTTTGGTATGCTCGATCTAGGGACTTTGTCATACTGGGCCAGGGGACTTTTTTATACTCGATCAGGGGACTTTGTTATACTCGACCAGGGGACTTTTTTATAATTAATCAGGGGACTTTGTCATACTCGATCAGTGGACTTTCCTATATTTGACCAATGGACTTTGCTATACTCGATGAGGGGCTTTTGTTATACTCGATCTGGTGACTTTGTTATTATCGACCAGGAGACTTTGTTATACTCGATCATGGGACTTTGTTATACTCGAGCAGAGGACTTTGCTATACTCGATCAGGGGATATGTTATACTCGATCAGGGGACTTTGTTATACTTGATTAGGGGACTTTGTTATACTCGATCAGGGGACTTTGTTATACTCGATCAGAAGACTTTGTTATACTCGACGAGGGGCCTTTGCTATACTCGATTAGAAAACTTTGTTATACTCGACCAGGGGACTTTGCTATACTCGATGAGGGGACTTTGATATACTCGATCAGGGACTTTGTTATACTCGTCCAGGGGGCTTTGTTATACTAGGATCAGGGGACTTTGTTATTCTCGACCAGGGGACTTTGTTATACTCGAACAGAGGCCTTTGTTATACTCAGTCAGGGGACTTTGTTATGCTCGATCTGGGGAGTTTGTTATACTGGGCCAGGAAACTTTGTTATACTCGATCAGGGGATATGTTATACTCGATCAGGGGACTGCGTTAAACTGGAACAGGAGACTTTGTTATACTCGATCAGGGGACTTTGTTATATTCAATAAGGGGACTTAATGTTAGACTCGAACAGGGGACTTTTTTATACCTGACCAATGGACTTTGTTATACTCGATTAGGGGCCTTTGTTATACTAGATGAGGGGGCTTTGTTTTGCTCGACCAGGGGACTTTTTCATACTCGATGAGGGGCCTTTGTTATACTCGATCAGGGACTTTGTTATAGTCGACCAGGGCACTTTGTTATACTCGATCAGGGGACTTTGTTATACTCGATCAATAGGCTTTGTTATACTTGATGAGGGGACTTGCTATACTCGACCAGGGGAGTTTGTTTTACTCGATCAGGGGACTCTGTTATACTCGAGCAGGAGACTTTGTTATACTCGATCAGGGGACTTTTTTATACTCGACCAGAGGACTTTGTTATACTCGATCAGGGGATATGTTATACTCGTCCAGGGGGCTTTGTTATACTAGGATCAGGGGACTTTGTTATGCTCGCTCAGGGGACTTTGTCTTACTCGATCAGGGCCCTTTGTTATACTCGACCAGGAGAATTTGTTATAATCGATTAGGGGACTCTGTTATGCTCGATCTAGGGTCTTTGTTAAACTGGTCCAGGAGACGTTGTTATACTCGATCAAGGGATATGTTATACTCGATCAGGGGACTTTGTTATACTGGACCAGGGGACTTTTTTATACTTGACCAACGGACTTTGTTATACTCGATAAGGGGCCTTTCTTATACTCGAGCAGGGGACTTTGTTATATTCGATCATGGGACTTTTTTATACTCGACCAGAGGACTTTGTTTTATTCGATTAGGGGACTTTGTTATACTCGACCAGGGGACTTTTTTATACTCGACCAGAGGACTTTGTTATACTCGAACAGGGGATATGTTATACTCGATCAGGGGACTTTGTTATACTCAACCAGAGGACTTTGTTATACTCAATCAGGGGACTTTGTTATACTCGATTAGGGGCCTTTGTTATACTCGATGAGGGGGCTTTGTTATACTCGACCAGGGGACTTTGCTATACTCGACCAGGGGACTTTGTTATACTCGATCAGCGACTTTGTTATACTCGACCAGGGCACTCTTTTATACTTGATCAGGGGACTTTGTCATACTCGATCAGTGGACTTTCCTATATTTGACCAATGGACTTTGCTATACTCGATGAGGGGCCTTTGTTATACTCGATCAGGGGACTTTGTTATACTCGACCAGTGGACTTTGTTATACTCGATCAGGGGATATGTTATACTCGATCAGGGTACTTTGTTATACTTGATTAGGGGACTTTGTTATCCTCGATCAGGGGACTTTGTTATACTTGATCAGAGGACTTTGTTATACTCGGCCAGGGGCCTTTGTTATCCTCGATTAGAAAACTTTGTTATACTCGACCAGGGGCCTTTGTTATACTCCACCAGGGACTTTGTTATACTCGATCAGGGGATATGTTATACTCGATCAGAGGACTTTGTTATACTCGGTTCAGGGGACTTTGTTATTCTCGTCCAGGGGGCTTTGTTATACTAGGATCAGGGGACTTTGTTATACTCGATCAGGGGACTTTGTCTTACTCGATCAGGGCCCTTTGCTATACTCGACCGGGGGACTTTGTTATAATCGATCAGGGGACTTTGGTATGCTCGATCTAGGGACTTTGTTATACTGGGCCAGGGGACTTTTTTATACTCGATCAGGGATCATTGTTACGCTGCACTAGGGGACATTTTTATTCTCGATTAGGGGACTTTGTTATACTCGGTTAGGGGACTTTTGTTACACTCGATCAGGGGACTTTGTTATACTCGACCAGGGGCCTTTGTTATACTCGAATAGGGGACTTTGTTTTACTCGATAAGGGGACTTTGTTAGACTCGAACAGGGGAGTTTCTTATACTCGATCAGGGGACTTTGTCTTACTCGATCAGGGCCCTTTGCTATACTCGACCGGGGGACTTTGTTATAATCGATCAGGGGACTTTGGTAAGCTCGATCTAGCGACTTTGTTATACTGGGCCAGGGGACTTTTTTATATTCGATCAGGGACTTTGTTACGCTGGACCAGGGGTCATTTTTATTCTCGATTAGGAGACTTTGTTATACTCGATTAGGGGACTTTTGTTACACTAGATCAGGGCACTTTGTTATACTCGACCACGGGCCTTTGTTATACTCGATTAGAAGACTTTGTTTTACTCGATAATGGGACTTTGATATACTCGATAAGGGGAATGTGTTATACTCGATAAGGGGACTTTGTTAGACTCGAACAGGGGACTTAGTTATACTCGACCAGGGGACTTTGTTATACTCTATTAGGCGGCTTTGTTATACTCGATCAGGGGACTTTCTTATACTCGATGAGGGGCCTTTGTTATACTCGGTCAGGGGCCTTTGTTATACTCGATCAAGGGACTTTGTTATACTCTATTAGAGGCCTTTTTTGGACTCGATCAGGGGACTCGAGCAGGGGGCTTTGTTATACTCGATCAGGGGACTTTGTTATACTAGATCAGGAGGCTTTGTTAACCTCGATCAGGGGACTTTGCTATACTCGACCAGGGGACTTTGTTATACTCGATTAGGGGACTTTGTTATACTCGATCAGGAGGCTTTTTTATACTCGATCAGGGGACTTTGCTATCCTCGACCAGGGGACTTTGTTATACTCGATCATTGGACTTTGTTATACTCGATTAGGGGCCTTTGTTATACTCGATGACGGGGCTTTGTTATACTCGACCAGGGGACTTTGCTATAGTCGACCAGGGGACTTTGTTATACTCGATTAGGGGACTTTGTTATACTCGACCAGGGAACTTTTTTATACTTGACCAATGGACTTTGTTATACTCGATGAGGGGCCTTTGTTATACTCGATGATGGGACTTTGTTATACTCCACCAGGGGACTTTGTTATACTCGATCAGGTGACTTTGTTATACTCGTTCAGGTGACTTTGTTATACTCGATCAGAGGACTTTGTTATACTGGGCCTGGAGACTTTGTTATACTCGAGCAGGGGATTTGTTCTACTCGATTAGGGGACTTTGTTATACTGGACCAGGGGACTTTGTTATACTCGATCAGGGGACTTTGTTATACTCGATCTTTGTTAAACTCGTCTAGGGGGCTTTTTTATACTCGATCAGGGGACTTTGTTATAATCGATAAGGGGACTTTGTCTTACTCGATCAGGGGACTTTGTTATACTCGATCAGGGGACTTTTGTTATACTCGATCAGGGGAGTTTGTTATACTCAATCAGGGGACATTGTTATTCTCGATTAGGGGCCTTTGTTAAACTCGATGAGGGGGCTTTGTTTTACTCGACCAGAGGACTTTGCTATACTCGACCAGGAGACTTTGTTATACTCGATTAGGGGACTTTGTTATTCTCGACCAGGGGACTTTTTTATACTTGATCAGTGGACTTTGTCATACTTGAGCAAAGGCCATTGTTATACTCGATCGGGAGACTTTGTTATACTCGATGTGTGGACTTTCCTATATTTAACCATTGGACTTTGCTATACTCGATGAGGGGCCTTTGTTATACTCGATCAGGGGACATTGTTATACTCGACCAGAGGCCTTTGTTATTCTCGATCAGGGGACTTTGTTATACTCGATAAGGGGACTTTGTTACACTCGATTAGGGGAATTTGTTATACTCGATAAGGGGACTTAATGTTAGACTCGAACAGGGGACTTTGTTATACTCGACGAGGGGACTTTGTTATACTCGATTAGGCGGCTTTGTTATAATCGATCAGGGGACTTTGTTATACTCGATGAGGGGCCTTTGTTTTACTCGATCAGGGGACTTTGTTATACACGACCAGGGGACTTTGTTATACTCGATCAGGGGATATGTTATACTCGATCAGGGGACTTTGCAATACTCAACCAGAGGACTTTGTTATACTCGATCAGGGGAATTTGTTATACTCAATCAGGGGACTTTGTTATACTCGATAAGGGACCTTTGTTATACTCGACCAGGGGACTTTGTTATACTTGATCAGGGGACTCTGTTATACTTGATTAGGGGACTTTTTTATACTCGATCAAAGGACTTTGTTATACTTGATCAGAGGACTTTGTTATACTCAACCAGGGGCTTTTGTTATAGTCGGTTAGAAAACTTTGTTATACTCGACCAGGGGACTTTGTTATACTCGATCAGGGGAATTTGTTATACTCAATCAGAGGACTTTGTTATACTCGATAAGGGGCCTTTGTTATACTCGACCAGGGGACTTTGTTATACTCGATCAGGGGACTTTGTTATACTCGACCAGGGGACTTTTTTATACTTGATCAGGGGACTGTGTCATACTCGATCAGTGGACTCTCCTATATTTGACCAATGGAATTTGCTATACTCGATGAGGGGACTTTGTTTTACTCGACCAGGGGACTTTGTTATAATCGATCAGGTGACTTTGTTATACTCGACCAGAGGACTTTGTTATACTCGAGCAAGGGATATGTTATACTTAATCAGGGGACTTTGTTATACTTGATCAGGGGACTTTGTTATACTTGATTAAGGGACTTTTTTATACTCGATCAAAGGACTTTGTTATACTTGATCAGAAGACTTTGTTATACTCAACCAGGGGCCTTTGTTATACTCGATTAGAAAACTTTGTTATACTCGACCATGGGACTTTGTTATATTCGATTAGGGGACTTTGTTATACTCGACCAGGGGACTTTTTTATACTTGACTAATGGACTTTGTTATACTCAATGAGGGGCCTTTGTTATACTCGATCAGGGGACTTTGTTATACTCGACCAGGGGACTTTGTTATACTCGATCAGGTGATATGTTATACTCGATCAGGGGACTTTGTTATACTCGATCAGGGGACTTTGTTATACTTGATTAGAGGGACTTTGTTATCCTCGATCAGGGGACTTTGTTATACTTGATCAGAGGACTTTGTTATACTCGGCCAGGGGCCTTTGTTATACTCGATTAGAAAACTTTGTTATACTCGACCAGGGGACTTTGTTATACTCCACCAGTGGACTTTTTTATACTTGACCAATGGACTTTGTTATACTCAATGAGGGGCCTTTGTTATACCCGATTTGGGGACTTTGTTACACTCGACCAGGCGACTTTCTCATACTTGATCAGGGGACTTTGTCATACTCGATCAATGGACTTTCCTATATATGACCAATGGACTTTACTATACTCGATGAGGGTCCTTTGTTATACTCGATCAGGGACTTAGTTATACTCGACCAGGGGACTTTGTTATACTTGGTTAGGGGACTTTGTTATACTCGATCAAAGGACTTTGATATACTTAATCACAGGACTTTGTTATACTCGACCAGGGGCCTTTGTTATACTCGATTAGAAAACTTTGTTATACTCGATTAGAAAACTTTGTTATACTCGACCAGGGGACTTTGTTATACTCCACCAGGAACTTTGTTATACTCGATCAGGGGATAAGTTATACTCGATCAGGGAATTTGTTATACTTGGTTCAGGGTACTTTGTTATACTCGTCCAGGGGTCTTTGATATACTAGGATCAGGGGACATTGTTTTGCTCGACTAGGGGACTTTGTCTTACTCGATCAGGGCCCATTGTTATACTTGACCAGGGGAATTTGTTATAATCGATTAGGGGACTCTGTTATGCTCGATCTAGGGTCTTTGTTAAACTGGGCCAGGAGACGTTGTTATACTCGATCAAGGGATATGTTATACTCGAGCAGGGGACTTTGTTATATTCGATCAGGGGACTTTTTTATACTCGACCAGAGGACTTTGTTTTATTCGATTAGGGGACTTTGTTATACTCGACCAGGGGACTTTTTTATACTTGACCAATGGACTTTGTTATACTCAATGAAGGGCCTTTGTTTTACTCGATCATGGGACTTTGTTATACACGATCAGGGGTCTTTGTTATACGCGATCAGGGGACGTTTTTTATACTCGACCAGAGGACTTTGTTATACTCGATCAGGGGATATGTTATACTCGATCAGGGGACTTTGTTATACTCAACCAGAGGGCTTTGTTATACTCAATCAGGGGACTTTGTTATACTCGATTAGGGGCCTTTGTTATACTCGATGAGGGGGCTTTGTTATACTCGACCAAGGGACTTAGCTATGCTTGAACAGGGGACTTTGTTATACTCGATCAGGGGACTTTGTTATATTCGACCAGGGTACTCTTTTATACTTGATCTGGGGACTTTGTCATACTCGATCAGTGGACTTTCCTATATTTGACCAATGGACTTTGCTATACTCGATGATGGGCCTTTGTTATGCTCGATCAGGGGACTTTGTTATACTCGACCAGAGGACTTTGTTATACTCGATCAGGGGATATGTTATACTCGATCAGGGTACTTTGTTATACTCGATCAGGGGACTTTGTTATACTTTGATTAGGTGACTTTGTTATCCTCGATCAGGGGACTGTATTATACTTGATCAGAGGACTTTGTTATACTCGGCCAGGCGCCTATGTTATCCTCGATTAGAAAACTTTGTTATACTCGACCTGGGGACTTTGTTATACTCCACCAGGGACTTTGTTATACTCGATCAGGGGATATGTTAATCTCGATCAGGGGACTTTGTTATACTCGGATCAGGGGACTTTGTTATACTCGTCCAGGGGGCTTTGTTATACTAGGATCAGGGGACCTTGTTATAATCGATTAGGGGACTTTCTTATGCTCGATCTGGGGACTTTGTTATACTCATCCAGGGAGCTCTGTTATACTCGATCAGGGGACTTTGTCTTACTCGATCAGGGCCCTTCACTATACTCGACCGGGGGACTTTTTTATAATCGATCAGGGGACTTTGGTATGCTCGATCTAGGGACTTTGTTATACTGGGCCAGGGGACTTATTTATACTCGATCAGGGGACTTTGTTACGCTGGACCAAGGGACATTTTTATTCTCGATTAGGGGACTTTGTTATACTCGATTAGGGGACTTTTGTTACACTCGATCAGGGGACTTTGTTATACTCGACCAGGGGCCTTTGTTATACTCGAATAGGGGACTTTGTTTTACTCGATAAGGGGACTTTGTTATACTCGATAAGGGGAATTTTTTATACTCGATAAGGGGACTTTATTAGACTCGAGCAGGGGACTTTGTTATACTCGATCAGGGCCCTTTGCTATACTCGACCGGGGGACTTTGTTATAATCGATCAGGGGACTTTGGTATGCTCGATCTTGGGACTTTGTTATACTGGGCCAGGGGCCTTTTTCATACTCGATCAGGGGACTTTGTTACGCTGGACCAGGGGACATTTTTATTCTCGATTAGGGGACTTTGTTATACTCGATTAGGGGACTTTTGTTACAATCGATCAGGGGACTTTGTTATACTCGACCAGGGGCCTTTGTTATACTCGATTATGGGACTTTGTTTTACTCGATAAGGGGACTTTGTTATACTCGACCAGGGGACTTTGTTATACTCTATTAGGCGGCTTTGTTATACTCGATCAGGAGACTTTCTTATACTCGATGAGGGGCCTATGTTATACTCGGTCAGGGGACTTTGTTATATTCGAGCAGGGGGCTTTGTTATACTCGATTAGGGGACTTTGTTATACTCGATCAGGAGGCTTCTTTATACTCGATCAGGGGACTTTGCTATCCTCGACCAGGGGACTTTGTTATACTCGATCAGGGAACTTTTTTATACATGACCAATGGACTTTGTTATACTCGATGAGGGGCCTTTGTTATACTCGATGAGGGGACTTTGTTATACTCCACCAGGGAACATTGTTATACTCGATAAGGGGACTTTTTTATACTCGACCAGAGGACTTTGTTATACTCAATCAGGGGATATGTTATACTTGATCAGGGACTTTGTTATACTCAACCAGGGGACTTTGTTATACTCGACCAGGGGACTTTGCTATAGTCGACCAGGGGACTTTGTTATACTCGATTATGGGACTTTGTTATACTCGACCAGGGGACTTTTTTATACTCGATCAGGGGACTTTGTCATACTCGATGAGTGGACTTTCCTATATTTGACCAATGAACTTTGCTATACTCGATGAGGGGCCTTTGATATACTCGATGAGGGGACATTGTTATACTCGACCAGGGGACTTTGTTATACTCGATGAGGGGACTTTGTTATACTCGAACAGAGGACATGTTATACTCGATTAGAAAACTTTGTTATACTCGACCAGGGGACTTTGTTATACTCGATCAGGGGACTTTTTTATACTCGACAAGACGACTTTGTTATACTCAATCCGGGGATATGTTATACTTGATCAGGGGACTTTGTTATACTCACCAGGGGACTTTGTTATACTCGATTAGGGGCCTCTTTTATACTCGATGAAGGGGCTTTGTTAAACTCGATCAGGGGAATTTGCTATAGTCGACCAGGGGACTTTGTTATACTCAATTAGGGGACTTTGTTATACTCGACCAGGGGACTTTTTTATACTTGATCAGGGGACTTTGTCATACTTGACCAGAGGCCATTGTTATACTCGATCGGGAGACTTTGTTATACTCGATGAGTGGACTTTCCTATATTTGACCAATGGACTTTGCTATACTCGATGAGGGGCCTTTGTTATAGTCGATCAGGGGACATTATTATACTCGACAAGGGGACTTTGTTATACTCGATGAGGGGACTTTGTTATACTCGACCAGAGGACTTTATTATACTCGATCAGGAGATATGTTATACTCGATCAGGGGACTTTGTTATACTCGATTAGAAAACTTTGTTATACTCGACCAGGAGAATTTGTTATATTCGATCAGGGGACTTTGTTATACTCCACCAGGGACTTTGTTATATTCGATCAGGGGATATGCTATACTCGACCAGGGGACTTTGTTATACACGATCAGGGGACTTTGTTATACTCGACCAGGGGCTTTTTTATACTTGGCCAATGGACTTTGTTATACTCATGAGGGGGCCTTCGTTATACTCGATCAGGGGACTTTGTTATACACGACCAGGGGACTTTGTTATACGCAATCAGGGGACTTTTTTATACTCGACCAGAAGACTTAGTTATACTCGATCAGGGGATATGTTATACTCGTCCAGGGGACTTTGTTATACTCGATCAGGGGACTTTGTTATACGCGACCAGGGGACTTTTTTGAACTTGATTAGGGGACTTTGTCATACTCGATCAGTGGACTTTCCTATATATGACCAATGTTATACTCGATGAGGGGCCTTTGTTATACTCGATCAGGGGACTTTGCTATACTCGACAAGGGGACTTTGTTATACTCGATGAGGGTACTTTGTTATACTCGACCAGAGGAATTTGTTATACTCGATCAAGGGATATGTTATACTCGTCCATGGGGCTTTGTTATACTAGGATCAGGGGACTTTGTTATGCTCGATCAGGGCCCTTTGTTATACTCGACCAGGAGAATTTGTTATAATCGATTAGGGGACTCTCTTATGCTCGATCTAGGGTCTTTGTTAAACTGGGCCAGGAGACGTTGTTATACTCGATGAAGGGATATGTTATACTCGATCAGGGGACTTTGTTATACTGGACCAGGGGACTTTTTTATACTTGACCAACGGACTTTGTTATACTCGATAAGGGGCCTTTCTTATACTCGATTAAGGGACTTTGTTATACTCGAGCAGGGGACTTTGTTATATTCGATCAGGGGACTTTTTTATACTCGACCAGAGGACTTTGTTATACTCGAACAGGGGATATGTTATACTCGATCAGGGGACTTTGTTATACTCAACCAGAGGACTTTGTACTCAATCAGGGGACTTTGTTATGCTCGATTAGGGGCCTTTGTTATACTCGATGAGGGGGCTTTGTTATACTCGACCAGGGGACTTTGCTATACTCGACCAGGGGACTTTGTTATACTCGAACATGGACTTTGTTATACTCGACCAGTGTACTCTTTTATACTTGATCAGGGGACTTTGTCATACTCGTTCAGTGGACTTTCCTATATTTGACCAATGGACTTTGCTATACTCGATGAGGGGCCTTTGTTATACTCGATCAGGGGACTTTGTTATACGCGACCAGTGGACTTTGTTATACTCGATCATGGGATATGTTATACTCGATCAGGGGACTTTGTTATACGCGACCAGTGGACTTTGTTATCCTCGATCAGGGGACTTTGTTATACTTGATCAGAGGACTTTGTTATACTCGGCCAGGTGCCTTTGTTATCCTCGATTAGAAAACTTTGTTATACTCGACCAGGGGACTTTGTTATACTCCACCAGGGACTTTGTTATAATCGATCAGGGGACTTTGGTATGCTCGATCTAGGGACTTTGTTATACTGGGCCAGGGGACTTTTTTATACTCGATCAGGGATCATTGTTACGCTTCACCAGGGGACATTTTTATTCTCGATTAGGGGACTTTGTTATACTCGGTTAGGGGACTTTTGTTACACTCGATAAGGGGACTTTGTTAGACTCGAACAGGGGACTTTGTTATACTCGATCAGGGGACTTTGTCTTACTCGATCAGGGCCCTTTGCTATACTCGACCGGGGGACTTTGTTATAATCGATCAGGGGACTTTGGTATGCTCGATCTAGGGACTTTGTTATACTGGGCCAGGGGACTTTTTTATACTCGATCAGGGACTTTGTTACGCTGGACCAGGGGACCTTTTTATTCTCGATTAGGAGACTTTGTTATACTCGATTAGGGGACTTTTGTTACACTAGATCAGGGCACTTTGTTATACTCGACCAGGGGCCTTTGTTATACTCGATTAGAAGACTTTGTTTTACTCGATAATGGGACTTTGATATACTCGATAAGGGGAATGTGTTATACTCGATAAGGGGACTTTGTTAGACTCGAACAGGAGACTTTGTTATACTCTATTAGGCGGCTTTGTTATACTCGATCAGAAGACTTTCTTATACTCGATGAGGGGACTTTGATATACTCGGTCAGGGGCCTTTGTTATACTCGATCAAGGGACTTTGTTATACTCGATTAGAGGCCTTTTTTGGACTCGATCAGGGGACATTTTTATACTCGAGCAGGGGTCTTTTTTATACTCGATCAGGGGACTTTGTTATACTAGATCAGGAGGCTTTGTTAACCTCGATCAGGGGACTTTGCTATCCTCGACCAGGGGACTTTGTTATACTCGATCATTGGACTTTGTTATACTCGATTAGGGGCCTTTGTTATACTCGATGACGGGGCTTTGTTATACTCGACCAGCGGACTTTGCTATAGTCGACCAGGGGACTTTGTTAAACTCGATTAGGGGACTTTGTTATACTCGACCAGGGACCTTTTTTATACTTGACCAATAGACTTTGTTATACTCGATGAGGGGCCTTTGTTATACTCGATGATGGGACTTTGTTATACTCCACCAGGGGACTTTGTTATACTCGATCAGGTGACTTTGTTATACTCGTTCAGGTGACTTTGTTATACTCGATCAGAGGACTTTGTTATACTGGGCCTGGAGACTTTGTTATACTCGAGCAGGGGATTTGTTCTACTCGATTAGGGGGCTTTGTTATGCTGGACCAGGGGACTTTGTTATACTCGATCAGGGGACTTTGTTATACTCGATCATGGGACTTTGTTAAACTCGTCTAGGGGGCTTTTTTATACTCGATCAGGGGACTTTGTTATAATCGATCAGGGGACTTTGTCTTACTCGATCAGGGGACTTTGTTATACTCGATCAGGGGACTTTTGTTATACTCGATCAGGGGAGTTTGTTATACTCAATCAGGGGAATTTGTTATTCTCGATTAGGGGCCTTTGTTAAACTCGATGAGGGGGCTTTGTTTTACTCGACCAGAGGACTTTGCTATACTCGACCAGGGGACTTTGTTATACTCGATTAGGGGACTTTGTTATTCTCGACCATGGGACTTTTTTATACTTGATCAGTGGACTTTGTTATACTTGAGCAGACGCCATTGTTATACTCGATCGGGAGACTTTGTTATACTCGATGTGTGGACTTTCCTATATTTAACCAATGGACTTTGCTATACTCGATGAGGGGCCTTTGTTATACTCGATCAGGGGACATTGTTATACTCGACCAGAGGCCTTTGTTATACTCGATCAGGGGACTTTGTTATGCTCGATAAGGGGACTTTGTTACACTCGATTAGGGGAATTTGTTATACTCGATAAGGGGACTTAATGTTAGACTCGAACAGGGGACTTTGTTATACTCGACAGGGGGACTTTGTTATACTCGATTAGGCGGCTTTGTTATAATCGATCAGGGGACTTTGTTATACTCGATGAGGGGCCTTTGTTTTACTCGATCAGGGGACTTTGTTATACACGACCAGGGGACTTTTTTATACTCGATCAGGGGATATGTTATACTCGATCAGGGGACTTTGCAATACTCAACCAGAGGACTTTGTTATACTCGATCAGGGGAATTTGTTATACTCAATCAGGGGACTTTGTTATACTCGATAAGGGGCCTTTGTTATACTCGACCAGGGGACTTTGTTATACTTGATCAGGGGACTCTGTTATACTTGATTAGGGGACTTTTTTATACTCGATCAAGGGACTTTGTTACTTGATCAGAGGACTTTGTTATACTCAATGAGGGGCCTTTGTTATACTCGATCAGGACTTTGTTATACTCGACCAGGGGACTTTGTTATACTCGATCAGGTGATATTTTATATTCGATCAGGGACTTTGTTATACTCGATCAGGGGATATGTTATACTCGATGAGGGGACTTTGTAATACTCAACCAGAGGACTTTGTTATACTCGATCAGGGGAATTTGTTATACTCAATCAGGGGACTTTGTTATACTCGATAAGGGGCCTTTGTTATACTCGACCAGGGGACTTTGTTATACTCGTTCAGGGGACTTTGTTATACTCGACCAGGGGACTTTTTTATACTTGATCAGGGGACTTTGTCATACTCGATCAGTGGACTCTCCTATATTTGACCAATGGACTTTGCTATACTCGATGAGGGGACTTTGTTTTACTCGACCAGGGGACTTTGTTATAATCGATCAGGTGATTTTGTTATACTCGACCAGAGGACTTTGTTATACTCGAGCAGGGGATATGTTATACTTAATCAGGGGACTTTGTTATACTTGATCAGGGGACTTTGTTATACTTGATTAGGGGACTTTTTTATACTCGATCAAAGGACTTTGTTATACTTGATCAGAAGACTTTGTTATACTCAACCAGGGAACTTTTTTATACTTGACTAATGGACTTTGTTATACTCAATGAGGGGCCTTTGTTATACTCGATCAGGGGACTTTGTTATACTCGACCAGGGGACTTTGTTATACTCGATCAGGTGATATGTTATATTCGATCAGGGGACTTTGTTATACTCGATCAGGGGATATGTTATACTTGATTAGGGGACTTTGTAATACTCAACCAGAGGACTTTGTTATACTCGATCAGGGGAATTTGTTATACTCGGCCAGGGGCCTTTGTTATACTCGATTAGAAAACTTTGTTATACTCGACCAGGGGACTTTGTTATACTCCACCAGTGGACTTTTTTATACTTGACCAATGGACTTTGTTATACTCAATGAGGGGCCTATGTTATACCCGATCAGGGGACTTTGTTACACTCGATCAGGCGACTTTCTCATACTTGATCAGGGGACTTTGTCATACTCGATCAATGGACTTTCCTATATATGACCAATGGACTTTACTATACTCGATGAGGGTCCTTTGTTATACTCGATCAGGGACTTAGTTATACTCGACCAGGGGACTTTGTTATACTTGGTTAGGGGACTTTGTTATACTCGATCAAAGGAATTTGATATACTTAATCACAGGACTTTGTTATACTCGACCAGGGGCCTTTGTTATACTCGATTAGAAAACTTTGTTATTCTCGACTAGGGGCCTTTGTTATACTCGATTAGAAAACTTTGTTATACTCGACCAGGGGACTTTGTTATACTCAACCAGGAACTTTGTTATACTCGATCAGGGGATATGTTATACTCGATCAGGGACTTTGTTATACTTGGTTCAGGGTACTTTGTTATACTCGTCCAGGGGTCTTTGATATACTAGGATCAGGGGACATTGTTATGCTCGACTAGGGGACATTGTCTTACTCGATCAGGGCCCTTTGTTATACTTGACCAGGGGAATTTGTTATAATCGATTAGGGGACTCTGTTATGCTCGATCTCGTGTCTTTGTTAAACTGGGCCAGGAGACGTTGTTATACTCGATCAAAGGATATGTTATACTCGATCAGGGGACTTTGTTATACTGGACCAGGGGACTTTTTTATACTTGACCAATGGACTTTGTTATACTCGATGAGGGGCCTTTGTTATACTCGATCAGGGGACTTTTTTATGCTTGACCAATGGACTTTGTTATACTCAATGAAGGGCCTTTGTTATACTCGATCAGGGGACTGTGTTATACACGATCAGGGGACTTTGTTATACGCGATCAGGGGACTATTTTTATACTCGACCAGAGGACTTTGTTATACTCGATCAAGGGATATGTTATACTCGATCAGGGGACTTTGTTATACTCAACCAGAGGGCTTTGTTATACTCAATCAGGGGACTTTGTTATACTCGATTAGGGGCCTTTGTTATACTCGATGAGGGGGCTTTGTTATACTCGACCAAGGGACTTTGCTATGCTCGACCAGGGGACTTTGTTATACTCGATCAGGGGACTTTGTTATACTCGACCAGGGTACTCTTTTATACTTGATCTGGGGACTTTGTCATACTCGATCAGTGGACTTTCCTATATTTGACCAATGGACTTTGCTATACTCGATGAGGGGCCTTTGTTATACTCGATCAGGGGACTTTGTTATACTCGACCAGAGGACTTTGTTATACTCGATCAGGGGATATGTTATACTCGATCAGGGTACTTTGTTATACTCGATCAGGGGACTTTGTTATACTTGATTAGGTGACTTTGTTATCCTCGATCAGGGGACTTTGTTATACTTGATCAGAGGACTTTGTTATACTCGGCCAGGGGCCTATGTTATCCTCGATTAGAAAACTTTGTTATACTCGACCTGGGGACTTTGTTATACTCCACCAGGGACTTTGTTATACTCGATCAGGGGATATGTTATTCTCGATCAGGACTTTGTTATACTCGGTTTAGGGGACTTTGTTATACTCGTCCAGGGGACTTTGTTATACTAGGATCAGGGGACTTTGTTATAATCGATTAGGGGACTTTCTTATGCTCGATCTGGGGACTTTGTTATACTCATCTAGGGAGCTCTGTTATACTCGATCAGGGGACTTTGTCTTACTCGATCAGGGCCCTTTGCTATACTCGGCCGGGGGACTTTGTTATAATCGATGAGGGGACTTTGGTATGCTCGATCTAGGGACTTTGTTATACTGGGCCAGGGGACTTACTTATACTCGATCAGGGGACTTTGTTATACTCGATTAGGGGACTTTTGTTACGCTCGATCAGGGGACTTTGTTATACTCGACCAGGGGCCTTTGTTATACTCGAATAGGGGACTTTGTTTTACTCGATAAGGGGACTTTGTTATACTCCATAAGGGGAATTTGTTATACTCGATAAGGGGACTTTGTTAGACTCGAACAGGGGCCTTTGTTATACTCGATCAGGGGACTTTGTCTTACTCGATCAGGGCCCTTTGCTATACTCGACCGGGGGACTTTGTTATAATCGATCAGTGGACTTTGGTATGCTCGATCTAGGGACTTTGTTATACTGGGCCAGGGGACTTTTTCATACTCGATCAGGGGACTTTGTTACGCTGGACAAGGGGACATTTTTATTCTCGATTAGGGGACTTTGTTATACTCGATTAGGGGACTTTTGTTACACTCGATAAGGGGACTTTGTTATACTCGACCAGGGGACTTTGTTATACTCCATTATGCGGCTTTGTTATACTCGATCAGGAGACTTTCTTATACTCGATGAGGGGCCTTTGTTATACTCGGTTAGGGGCCTTTGTTATACTAGATCAAGGGACTTTGTTATACTCGATCAGGGGACTTTGTTATACTAGATCAGGAGGCTTTGTTAACCTCGATCAGGAGGCTTTTTTATAATCGATCAGGGGACTTTGCATTCCTCGACCAGGGGACTTTGTTATACTCGATCAGGGAACTTTTTTATACATGACCAATGGACTTTGTTTTTCTCGATGAGGGGCCTTTGTTATACTCGATGAGGGGACTTTGTTATACTCCACCAGGGGACATTGTTATACTGGATCAGGGGACTTTTTTATACTCGACCAGAGGGCTTTGTTATACTCGACCAGAGGGCTTTGTTATACTCGATCGGGGGACTTTGTTATACTCGATGAGTGGACTTTCCTATATTTGACCAATGGACTTTGCTATACTCGATGAGGGGCCTTTGTTATACTCGATGAGGGGACATTGTTATACTCGACCAGGGGACTTTGTTATACTCGATGAGGGGCCTTTGTTATACTCGACCAGAGGACATGTTATACTCGATTAGAAAACTTTGTTATACTCGACCAGGGGACTTTGTTATACTCGATCAGGGGACTTTTTTATACTCGACAAGAGGACTTTGTTATACTCAATCCGGGGATATGTTATACTTGATCAGGGGACTTTGTTATACTCAACCAGGGGACTTTGTTATACTCGATTAGGGGCCTCTTTTGTACTCGATGAGGGGGCTTTGTTAAACTCGATCAGGGGACTTTGCTATAGTCGACCAGGGGACTTTGTTATACTCGATTAGGGGACTTTGTTATACTCGACCAGGGGATTTTTTTATACTTGATCAGGGGACTTTGTCATACTTGACCAGAGGCCATTGTTTTACTCGATCGGGGGACTTTGTTATACTCGATGAGTGGACTTTCCTATATTTGACCAATGGACTTTGCTATACTCGATGAGGGGCCTTTGTTATAGTCGATCAGGGGACATTGTTATACTCGACAAGGGGACTTTGTTATACTCGATGAGGGGACTTTGTTATACTCGACCAGAGGACTTTATTATACTCGATCAGGAGATATGTTATACTCGATCAGGGGACTTTGTTATATTCAAAAAGAGGACTTTGTTATACTCGACGAGGGGCCTTTGTTATACTCGATTAGAAAACTTTGTTATACTCGACCAGGAGAATTTGTTATATTCGATCAGGGGACTTTGTTATACTCGACCAGGGGACTTTGTTATACACGATCAGGGGACTTTGTTATACTTGACCAAGGCTTTTTTATACTTGGCCAATGGACTTTGTTATACTCAATGAGGGGCCTTTGTTATACTCGATCAGGGGACTTTGTTATACACGTCCAGGGGACTTTGTTATACGCAATCAGGGGACTTTTTTATACTCGACCAGAAGACTTTGTTATACTCGATCAGGGGATATGTTATATTCGTCCAGGGGACTTTGTTATACTCGATCAGGGGACTTTGTTATACGCGACCAGGGGACTTTTTTGAACTTGATTAGGGGACTTTGTCATACTCGATCAGTGGACTTTCCTATATATGACCAATGTTATACTCGATGAGGGGCCTTTGTTATACTCGATCAGGGGACTTTGCTATACTCGACAAGGGGACTTTGTTATACTCGATCAGGGGAGTTTGTAATACTCGACCAGAGGAATTTGTTTTACTCGATCAAGGGATATGTTATACTCGATCAGGGGACTTTGTTATACTCAATCAGGGGACTTTTTTTTACTTGATTAGGGGTCTTTTTTATACTCGATCAAAGGACTTTGTTATACTTGATCAGAGGACTTTGTTATACTCGACCAGGAGCCTTTGTTATACTCGATTAGAAAACTTTGTTATACTCGACTAGGGGACTTTGTTATACTCCACCAGGGACTCTGTTATACTCGATCAGGAGATATGTTATACTCGATAAGGGGACTTTGTTATGCTTGATCAGGGGACTTTGTTCTACTCGATCAGGGCCCTTTGTTATACTCGACCAAAAGACTTTGTTATAATCGATTAGGTGACTTTGTTATGCTCGATCTGGGGACTTTGTTAAACTGGGCCACGAGACGTTGTTATACTCGATCAGGGGATTTTTGTTATACTCGATCAGGGTACTTTGTTATACTCGACCAGAGGCCTTTGTTATACTCGATCAGGGGACTTTGTTATACTCGACAAGGGGACTTTGTTATCCTCGATTAGGCGGCTTTGTTATAATCGATCAGGGGCCTTTGTTATACTCGACCAGAGGCCTTTGTTATACTAGATCAGGGAACTTTGTTATACTCGATTAGGGGCCTTTTTTGGACTCGATGAGGGGCTTTTGTTATACTCGATCAGGAGACTTTGTTATACTCGATCAGGGGACCTACTTATACTCGAGCAGGGGGCTTTATTATACTCGAACAGGGGACTTTTTTATAATCGACCAGAGGACTTTGTTATACTCGACCAGGGGCTATGTTATACTTGATCAAGGGACTTTGTTATACTCGTCCAGGGGACTTTTTATACTTGACCAATGGACTTTGTTATACTCAATGAGGGGCCTTTTGTTATACTCGATCAGGTGACTTTGTTATATACGACCAGGGGACTTTGTCAAACTTGATTAGGGGACTTTGTTATACTTGATCAGAGGACTTTGTTATACTCGACCAGGGGCCTTTGTTATACTCGATTAGAAAACTTTGTTATACTCGACCAGGGGACTTTGTTATACTCCACCAGGGACTTTGTTATACTCGATCAGGGGACTTTTTTATACTCGGTTCAGGTGTCTTTGTTATACTCGTCCAGTGGGTTTTGTTATACTAGGATCAGGGGACTTTGTTATACTCGATCAGGGGACTTTTTCTTACTCGATCAGGGCCCTTTGTTATACTCGACCAGGGGACTTTGTTATACTTGATTAGGGGACTTTGTTATACTCGATCAAAGGACATTGTTATATTTGATCAGAGGACTTTGTTATACTCGACCAGGGGCCGTTGATATACTCGATTAGAAAACTTTGTTATACTCGACCAGGGGCCTTTGTTATACTCGATTAGAAAACTTTGTTATACTCGACCAGGGGACTTTGTTATACTCCACCAGGGACTTTGTTATACTCGATCAGGGGATTTGTTATACTCGATCAGGGGACTTTGATATACTCGGTTCAGGTGTCTTTGTTATACTCGTCCAGTGGGCGTTGTTATACTAGGATCAGGGGACTTTGTTATACTCGATCAGGGGACTTTGTTATACACGACCAGGGGACTTTGTTATACGCGATCAAGGGACTTTTTTATCCTCGACCAGAGGACTTTGTTATACTCGATTAGGGGATATGTTATACTCGATCAGGGGACTTTGTTATACTCAACCAGAGTACTTTGTTATACTCGATCAGGGGACTTAGTTATACTAAATCAAGGGACTTTATTATACTCGATTAGGGGCCTTTGTTATACTCGACCAGGGGACTTTGTTATACTCGATCAGGGGACATTGTTATACTCGACCAGGGGACTTTTTTATACTTGATCAGGGGAGTTTGTCATACTCGATCAGTGGACTTTCCTATATTTGACCAATGGACTTTGCTATACTCGACCAGGGGACATTGTTATACTCGATCAGGGGACTTTGTTATACTCGACCAGAGAACTTTGTTATACTCGATCAGGGGTTATGTTATACTCGATCAGGGGACTTTGTTATACTCGATTAGGTGACTTTGTTTTACTTGATTAGGGGACTTTTTTATACTTGATCAAAGGACTTTGTTATACTTGATCAGAGGACTTTGTTATACTCGACCAGGAGCCTTTGTTATACTCGATTAAAAAACTTTGTTATACTCGACCAGGGGACTTTGTTATACTCCACCAGGGACTCTGTTATACTCGATCAGGGGATATGTTATGGTCGATCAGGGTACTTTGTTATACTCGATTCAGGGGACTTTGTCTTACTCGATCAGGGTCCTTTGTTATACTCGACCAGGGGACTTTGTTATAATCGATTAGGGGACTTTGTTATGCTCGATCTGGGGACTTTGTTAAACTGGGCCACGAGACGTTGTTATACTCGATCAGGGGATTTTTGTTATACTCGATCAGGGGACTTTGTTATACTCAACCAGAGGACTTTGTTATACTCGATCAGGGGACTTTGTTATACTTAATCAGGGGACTTTGTTATGCTCGATCTGGGGACTTTGTTATCCTCGATCAGGGGACTTTGTTATACTTGATCAGAGGACTTTGTTATACTCGACCAGGAGCCTTTGTTATACTCGATTAGAAAACTTTGTTATACTCGACCAGGGGACTTTGTTATACTCGATCATGGGACTTTGTTATACTCCACCAGAGAACTTTGTTATACTCGATCAGGGGTTATGTTATACTCGATCAGGGGACTTTGTTATACTCGATTAGGTGACTTTGTTTTACTTGATTAGGGGACTTTTTTATACTTGATCAAAGGACTTTGTTATACTTGATCAGAGGACTTTGTTATACTCGACCAGGAGCCTTTGTTATACTCGATTAAAAAACTTTGTTATACTCGACCAGGGGACTTTGTTATACTCCACCAGGGACTCTGTTATACTCGATCAGGGGATATGTTATGGTCGATCAGGGTACTTTGTTATACTCGATTCAGGGGACTTTGTCTTACTCGATCAGGGTCCTTTGTTATACTCGACCAGGGGACTTTGTTATAATCGATTAGGGGACTTTGTTATGCTCGATCTGGGGACTTTGTTAAACTGGGCCACGAGACGTTGTTATACTCGATCAGGGGATTTTTGTTATACTCGATCAGGGGACTTTGTTATACTCAACCAGAGGACTTTGTTATACTCGATCAGGGGACTTTGTTATACTCAATCAGGGGACTTTGTTATGCTCGATCTGGGGACTTTGTTATCCTCGATCAGGGGACTTTGTTATACTTGATCAGAGGACTTTGTTATACTCGACCAGGAGCCTTTGTTATACTCGATTAGAAAACTTTGTTATACTCGACCAGGGGACTTTGTTATATTCCACCAGGGACTCTGTTATACTCGATCAGGGGATATGTTATACTCGATAAGGGGACTTTGTTATACTCGGTTCAGGGGACTTTGTTATACTCGTCCAGGGGGCTTTGTTATACTAGGATTAGGGGACTTTGTTATGCTTGATCAGGGTACTTTGTTCTACTCGATCAGGGCCCTTTGTTATACTCGACCAAGGGACTTTGTTATAATCGATTAGGTGACTTTGTTATGCTCGATCTGGGGACTTTGTTAAACTGGGCCACGAGACGTTGTTATACTCGATCAGGGGATTTTTGTTATACTCGATCAGGGGACTTTGTTATACTCGACCAGAGGCCTATGTTATACTCGATCAGGGGACTTTGTTATACTCGACCACGGGACTTTGTTATCCTCGATTAGGCGGCTTTGTTATAATCGATCAGGGGACTTTGTTATACTCGATGAGGGGCCTTTGTTATACTCGACCAGAGGCCTTTGTTATACTAGATCAGGGAACTTTGTTATACTCGATTAGGGGCCTTTTTTGGACTCGATGATGGGCTTTTGTTATACTCGATTAGGAGACTTTGTTATACTCGATCAGGGGACCTACTTATACTCGAGCAGGGGGCTTTATTATACTCGAACAGGGGACTTTTTTATACTCGACCAGAGGACTTTGTTAAACTCGACCAGGGGCTATGTTATACTTGATCAAGGGACTTTGTAATACTCGTCAAGGGGACTTTTTATACTTGACCAATGGACTTTGTTATACTCAATGAGGGGCCTTTTGTTATAGTCGATCAGGTGACTTTGTTATATACGACCAGGGGACTTTGTTATACTTGATTAGGGGACTTTGTTATACTTGATCAGAGGACTTTGTTATGCTCGACCAGGGGCCTTTGTTATACTCGATTAGAAAACTTTGTTATACTCGACCAGGGGACTTTGTTATACTCCACCAGGGACTTTGTTATACTCGATCAGGGGACTTTGTTATACTCGGTTCAGGTGTCTTTGTTATACTCGTCTAGTGGGCTTTGTTATACTAGGATCAGGGGACTTTGTTATACTCGATCAAGGGACTTTTTCTTACTCGATCAGGGCCCTTTGTTATACTCGACCAGGGGACTTTGTTATACTTGATTAGGGGACTTTGTTATTCTCGATCAAAGGACTTTGTTATATTTGATTAGAGGACTTTGTTATACTCGACCAGGGGCCTTTGATATACTCGATTAGAAAACTTTGTTATACTCGGTCAGGGGCCTTTGTTATACTCGATTAGAAAACTTTGTTATACTCGACCAGGGGACTTTGTTATACTCCACCAGGGACTTTGTTATACTCGATAAGGGGATATGTTATACTCGATCAGGGGACTTTGATATACTCGGTTCAGGTGTCTTTGTTATACTCGTCCAGTGGGCTTTGTTATACTAGGATCAGGGGACTTTGTTATACTCGATCAGGGGACTTTGTTATACACGACCAGGGGACTTTGTTATACGCGATCAAGGGACTTTTTTATCCTCGACCAGAGGACTTTGTTATACTCAATTAGGGGATATGTTATACTCGATCAGGGGACTTTGTTATACTCAACCAGAGTACTTTGTTATACTCGATCAGGGGACTTAGTTATACTAAATCAAGGGACTTTGTTATACTCGAATAGGGGCCTTTGTTATACTCGACCAGGGGACTTTGTTATACTCGATCAGGGGACATTGTTATACTCGACCAGGGGACTTTTATACTTGATCAGGGGAGTTTGTCATACTCGATCAGTGGACTTTCCTATATTTGACCAATGGACTTTGCTATACTCGACCAGGGGACATTGTTATACTCGATCAGGGGACTTTGTTATACTCGACCAGAGAACTTTGATATACTCGATCAGGGGTTATGTTATACTCGATCAGGGGACTTTGTTATACTCGATTAGGTGACTTTGTTTTACTTGATTAGGGGACTTTTTTATACTCGATCAAAGGACTTTGTTATACTTGATCAGAGGACTTTGTTATACTTGACCAGGAGCCTTTGTTATACTCGATTAGAAAACTTTGTTATACTCGACCAGGGGACTTTGTTATACTCCACCAGGGACTCTGTTATACTCGATCAGGGGATATGATATGCTCGATCAGGGGACTTTGTTATACTCGATTCAGGGGACTTTGTCTTACTCGATCAGGGTCCTTTGTTATACTCGACCAGGGGACTTTGTTATAATCGATTACGGGACTTTGTTATGCTCGATCTGGGGACTTTGTTAAACTGGGCGACGAGACGTTGTTATACTCGATCAGGGGATTTTTGTTATACTCGATCAAGGGACTTTGTTATACTCAACCAGAGGACTTTGTTATACTCGATCAGGGGACTTTGTTATACTCAATCAGGGGACTTTGTTATGCTCGATCTGGGGACTTTGTTATCCTCGATCAGGGGACTTTGCTATACTCCACCATGGGACTTTGTTATACTCGATCAGGGGTCTTTGTTATACTCAACCAGGGGACTT
>NW_024718655.1:0-1602 GCF_018991925.1 Homarus americanus
AACCAACAATAAATGGCGTTAAACTAACGTTAAATGCCGCGTAAACTAACGTTAAAGCCATCAAACTAACGTTAAATGGCGTTAAAACCAACGTTAAATGGCGCAAATCAACGTTAAAAGTAAGCGTTAAACTAACGTTAAATGGCGTTAACCACGTTAAATGGCGTTAAACTAACGTTAAAATGCCAAACTAACGTTAAATGCCGTTAAACCAACGTTAAGCGGCGATTGGCGCAATGATTCGCGAAACTGGCGTTAAAAACCAACGTTAAATGGCGTTTAATTAAACGTTAAACTAATGTAAATGGTTAAACTAACGTTAAAATGGCGTTAAACCAACGTCGGCGTTAAACTATCGTTAAATGGCGTTAAACTACGTGTTAAATAACGTTAAACCAACGTCAAATGACGTTAAACCAACGTTAAAATGCGGCAAACTAAACGTTAAACAGTAAACTAATGCTAAACGGCAACCATAGCGTTAAATGGCGTTTAATTACAGGTTAAATAACGTTAAACTAACGTTAAATGGCGTTAAACTAACGGTAAATGCCGTTAAACAAACCTAACGTTAAAGGCGTTAAACTAACGCAAATGGCGTTAAACTAACGTTAAATGGCGTTAAACTAACGTTGGACATTAAACCGTTAAAATGGCAAACCAACGTTAAACGGCAAGTAAACTGTCGTTAAATGGCATTAAACTAACGTTAAAATGGTGGCAAAACTAACGTTAAATGGCGCAACTAACGTTATGGCGTAACCAACGTTAAATGGCGTTAAACCAACGTTAAATGGCCAGTATAATTCCAACGTTAACCAATGAAAATAAACTAATGTTAAATGCCAAACCAACGTTAATTGACGTTAAACCGAACGTTAAAATGGCGTTAAACTAACGTTAAATGGCGTTAAACTAACGTTAAATGGCGTTAAACTAACGTTAATTGGCATTAAACCAACGTTAAATGGCATAAACTAACGTTAAATGGCGTTAAACCAACGTTAAATGGCGTTTAATTAAGGTTAAATAACGTGTTAAACTAACGTTAAATTGGCGTTAAACCGTTAAATGACGTTAAACTAACGTTAAATGGCGTTAAACCAACGTTAAATGCCGTTAACTAACGTTAAAATGGCGTTAAACTAACGTTAAATGGCGTTAAACTAACGTTAAATGGCGTTTAAACTAACGTTAAATGGCGTTAAACTAACGTTAAATGGCGCTTAATTAAGGTTAAATAACGTTAAATCCAACGTTAAATGGCGTTAACTAACGTTAAATGCCGTTAAACTTACGTTAAATGGCGTTAAACTACAAATGGCGTTAAACTAACGTTAATGGCGTTAAACTAACGTTAAATGGCGTTAAACTAACGTTAAATGGCGTTAAACCAATTAAAATGGCGTTAAACCAACGTTAAATGGCGTTAAACTAACGTTAAATGGCGTTAAATTAACGTTAAATGACGTTAAACTAACGTTAAATGGCGTTAAACTAACGTTAAATGGCGTTAAACTAACGTTAAATGGCGTTAAACCAACGTTAAACGGCGTTAAACTAACGATAAATGGCGTTTAATTAACGTTAAATTTGCTTAAA
>NW_024718656.1:0-15994 GCF_018991925.1 Homarus americanus
CTCCGGCCAGTCCCACCCCCTGCTGCTGGCCCCCTGACCGAGGACGAGTCACCTACACCTCACGAGGATCCGCCCCACAGTGCACCTCGACGCTCGGAGCGACTTAGGACTAAGAAGTTCGCTCAAGACAAAGACTATGAGCGTAAGGGGGGAGGGAGATGTAGGTTATGTATCTAAGCTACTGTGCCAAGTAGCAACCCTGTACATAAGCTACTGTGCCGAGTAGCATTCATATATATTATCACGTGGCAACACTGCACGTGTTATGTGGCAACATTGCCCCGAGGCTGCCATATGGCAAGGCGCCTCAGTCTGACTGTGTGAGCCGTGCATGGCACACACAGCGTCACCACTTGTATTTCTCTCATCCACAATAAACGAACTCAGTGTTACTCAGTGTTTCCCTAGCCATCACTGCATTCTTCAGGGCACACTAGTAACCTTCAGGGTCAACACTAGGAAGCTCCACACGTCGGAGGAAACGACGGTTCCTCCACCATACTCTACCACTAGGAAGACGCACTTGGTAGTCCCTGGACCGGTCAATTCCCATGACAACCGCAACCTTGTCCCAGCGGTGATATACCGGATCTTGAATCCTGACCTGCTGGCCGATACTCAACCTGGGAAGGGGGCGGGCATGACAGTCATACCGAGCAGCGACATCTGCGGCTCGTTCTGCTGCACGGCGGTCATATTCTTCAGTCTTGGCTTGCCATTCTTGAGAAAAAGACTTCGGGTGGGCAGGAACACAAGACCTGAGATGATGTCCACATAGAACCTGGACTGGGGAGCGTCCGGTGAAGTTCGGGGATGTTGCGTAACTCTAACAAACCTCGATCGAAGTCCTCGCAGTCGATATTTCCTGAGGGTGACACCCTAAGGATCAGGTGTTTAACAGTCTTGACTGCGGCTTCAACGTGTCCATTCGCCTGGGGGTAGTGGGGCGAGGTCACGACTTGACTGACTCCCCAACGGTCCATGAAGTCCCGGAACTCGTGGCTGGTGAACTGGGGTCCTCCATCAGTCCTGAGGCGGAGGGGAACACCAACTTCTCTGAAGTAATGTCTGAAATTCCGGATGGTAGCAGTAGCCGTTGTATCACTACCACAGGGGACGACAACAGGCCATCCAGACAATCGGTCGGCAATGACGAGGAAGGACTTCCCTGCCACTGCAAAGAAGTCGGCCGACACAGACTCGAAGGGTCTTGAAGGGTTATCGTCGCACATTAAAGGTTCCTGTTGCTGGCTGGGTTGCAGAATCTGGCACGGCTCACAGGCACGGACGGTACTTGCAATGTCCGCGTCGATTCCGGGCCAAAATACAGTCTGCTTCGCCCGTCGCTTGGTGGCCTCCACTCCTCGATGGCAGTCGTGAAGGCGGGTCAAGGTACGGCGGCGTAGGGCAGCAGGAATGACTACTCGTGGACCATACAAGACGAGGTCTCCGTCACAATAGAGGTCCTCTCGTATCTTCCAGTACGGGAGTAGTGATTCATGAAGGTCGTATCGGTTAGATGGAAATCCCTGGGACACACAGTCGACGAGCCGGATATAGGAAGGGTCGGCCCGGGCTGCGGTGCGGAGATCTTCAAGGGTCTTGTCTGCATCCGGTGCTGTAGACTTCTGATGTGAAGACAGCCTTCAATGAGACTACTGACTTGAGGGATGCGGCAGCTGTAGAACACAACATCTCGTCCTCTGGGGTGGGGCGACTGACGGGGGCGCGGGACAGGGCATCCGGGATGCACATCAGCTTACCGGCACGCCACACAGCCGTGAAGAGATAAGGCGAGAGCTTCTCTTTCAAACGTTGAAGGCGAGGATTCTCTACTGCAACCAAAGAGTAGTGATTGATAATAGGTACAAGAGGGCGATGATCCGTGAAGAGGGTGAAGTGCTGAAGTCCTATCAGGTAGAAGCGGCACTTCGCCATCGCCCAGACAACAGCCAACATCTCCAGCTCAATCGTGGCATATCGGGTCTCAGCGTCCGTCAGGAACCGGGATCCACACTGAATTAAGCGGAGTTGTCCACCGCCATGGTCCTGCAGAAGGGCGTAACCAACGCCGTAGAGTCTGGAGGCGTCAGTCTGGAGGACGGTGGGTAGGGCTGGGTCGTAACAGGCGAGGACAGGTGGACTTAAGAGGGCCTGCTTGACTCGCTGGAAGGCCTCTTGATGATCTGGGGTCCACAGGAATGTCCTCCTGGGGCTCAGCAGGGGGCGTAACGGCTGGGCTGCGGCGGAGATGTCAGGTGTAAATTCAGCCAGCTGATTGACCAGACCCAAAAAAGAACGGAGGTCTGTCAGGTTGGCAGGGGTTGGAAAATCCCTGATTCCACTTAATTTCTCCGGGTCAGCTGCGACACCTGATGCTGAGAGAGTGTACCCACAGAAGTTCACTGATGGTGCGGCGACTACAAACTTGTCAGCGTTGAGGGTAATCCTGTACTTTCGACATCTGGTGAGAACTTCATATATTCGGGAGAGGTGGGCACAGTAGTCTTCGTCATGGAGTAAAATATCATCAACCACCTTGACACAATTCGTGACTCCTTGAAGGGCCGCGTCACCACGTTGACAGAATGCATCGCCCGTAGCGGCAAATCCCATGGGGCCTCTGCAATACTGATATCTTCCATATGGTGTGATGAATGTAGTCAAATGCTGGTCTTCTTCGGCCAACTCGATCTGCCAATAACCACATAAGGCGTCCATCGTTGTAAAAAAACTTCGCCTTCGGGTCCACATTTCGAACAGCTGCGAAGGGTGTGGGTGAAGGGTGGGCTGGACGGGAAACTTGCTGGTTAAGTTTTGACACATCGGTGGTGATCCGTACTCCACCACGAGGTTTGGCGACGGGGACGAGAGGGTGGCACCAAGGTGAAGGTTCGTCTCCGGCCGGCTTGATGATTCCCTGAGCAGCCATGGAGTCAAGCTCTTGTCTAACTAGCTCCTTGTAGGCGTGAGGAATCAAACGAGGGGTGTGGATGGCAAAAGGTGTGGCACCATCCTTAAGATGAATCTTCATAGGTGGACCCACCATCGGCTTGAGTGGTGTAGATCCCAAAGATTTCTTCGTAACCAACACGTCAGCAAACTCCTTGAGAAGGTAAGCTCTTGCATCAGAAGGGGACGTGTTTGTAGAGATAGGGAGTTCCTTCAACCTGTTGACATGGGTGACCTTTAAAATAGGTTTGGGGAATTCCTTGGAAATAATGGCCAACTCTTGACAAGGGCCATATGATAAAAGCGGAGTCGGGATCCCATCATGAACATCAATCCGGGCTGAGCAAGACTGCTTACCAAAGGTAAGAGTAGCTGTCTGACCGCCGCCAATTATTTGTTGTCATTATGGGGTCTATAAAAACAGCGGCCAGATCAGAACTGTTGTCTAATTGCGGTAATAATTCAATCTTCATCTCTACATAATTGGTTTGATAACAAGAATAATGATTAAGGCAGTGTCAAGGTAACTGGTTCAGGGTGTGTGTGTGTGTGTGTGTGTGTGTATTACATAGTGTGCAGCTTATTAGTCACACACACACACACACACACACAGGACCTCTTTACACTATAACCACCACCACACCACAACCATACCAAAACCACCACCACTCCACCACACCACAACCATACCAAAACCACCCCCACACCACCACTCCACCACAACCATACCAAAACCACCCCCACACCACCACTCCACCACACCACAACCATACCAAAACCACCCCCACACCACCACTCTACCACACCATAACCACCACTATACCACAACCACCACCACTCCACAACCACTTCACCATAAACTTCACCACACCACAACTACCACCACCACCATATCACTACCACCACACAGCAACCAGTGCAACCACCATCACACTACAGCCACCATCACACTAAAACCATCACCACACAAAAACCACCACTACACCATAAATTACCACCACACCACAACCACACCTCAACCACCCCACACCACAACAACACCACCACATAAACATTACCACTACACGACAACCACCACTGAGCACGACAACCACCACTACACCACAACCACCACCGCACCACAACCACCACCACACTATAACCACCACCACACCACAACCACAACACAACAAATACCACCACATAAATACTACCACTACACGACAACCACCACTACACGACAACCATCACTACACTACAACCACCACACAACCACAACCACACCACAACCACCACACAACCACCACCACACCACAACCACCACACAACAAATACCAGCACATAAATACTACCACTACACCACAACTACCACTACACGACAACCACCACCACACCACAACTACCACTACACCACACACTAGATAATGAGGCAACTTTTTGCCCGAGTCGATAGTCTGTGATGTGTACGACTTTTAATTGTTGACATTTTAAGTGTTTATGTTGTATCACTCACACCACATACTGCCAGTGAGACGCTCTCGTGTTTAATAAATGGTTGCCCCTCGTGTAACGAGGATGGCCGGCCCAAGGGTCACCTAGGCCTGAATTTGTTTAAGGAGCGTGTCAAGGAATAGTGCGAGAAGACAGGCCAATTCGCCAACTGCACTGGCGAACCATTACCCCGGAATACGATTAGTAAATCTATTAACAATCAGGTTCCCAATTACTACTGGGTAGACAGAGGCAAATGTTTAAAGAACCTTGCCCATAGTTTAACCATGCTGGGGGATCGAACCCAGGTCCGCTCGCTTGCGAGGCGAGCTTGCTTGACCATTACACCACAGATACGAACACGTACGGCTCACCTGAAGATTAGTCCCTGCAGTTTATTTTACCCTAAGATTAACCTCTAACACTTTTTTGGGGAGATTAAGTTGGGTTGGGTTAGTTTAGATTAGATTAGGTTAGGTTAGATTATAATTAGGGTGGTTAATCTTAAGGTGAAATAGCTGGACTAATCTTCGTTGATCCCATACAGTCAAGTTAACAAAATGCAAGCTGTATGGGATTAGATTTAACGTAACGTAACGTAACGTTACGTAATGTAACGTAATTTATAATAGAATAATAAAAAAAAATTAAAACTTAAAACTAATGAAAAAATACAGCAAACGAAAAAGAAAAATGATTTATCGATGTATTATTATTATTATTATTATTATTATTATTATTATTATTATTATTATTATTATTATTATTATTATTATTATTATTATTATTATTATTATTATTAGCCCTAGTACATCGAATATTGTTACGCCACCAAAGAATTACTAAAAATTTCGTTTTTTCCTACACCACTCAGTTTGAGTGTTCAGCCCAGCCCACTGACTACCGACCAGCCGCCATCATATTAATAACTTTCATTTTGTTTTAATTTAGTATTGATTAAATAATAGATAAAAGCGTAAATCGGTTGTGATATCTGCTATTAAAAATTAATTAACGAATTTATATGTTGTTACGTAGTACTATCTTATATATCGGTTCGGTAATATTAGAAAAGTGGGATCTTTTTAAGCGGAGTTTAAATGGCTGCCGGTGGACGTGTTGTTGTCAACTAGGGAAAGGATTTAAAGTGTAAGTTAACATGAACAACAGTGCCTTAGCGTGTGACTAAAAAGGATTAAAGTTTTTATGAGAATGCCAAGAAGAGACGACAGTGCTCTGATATACAGTAGAGTTTAGACTAAAAATGGTTGAAAAACTTAGCAAAAGGATGGTCGTCTGGGCTCTGATTCGGTTGTTTGGGTAGAGCGAAGTAATCATTCGTCCTTTTAATTAGAAATGAACAGTACAAAATAAATGGAATGTTTTCTATCAGCGGTTTAGAAACAGTTGCATTCCAAATAACAAGATGTATATAAAAAACTGCCGACAAAGCGGTGCTCTTTAAGGGAAGATAATGCACCAAGACTGTAAGAGAAAGTTCACCTGACCATGACATCAGCCCGCAGTGTCTACCTCCTAACGCCCCTGGTATGTTATAGTCAATGAATCAAGGGATCATTGCACATTTGAAGAAGCTTAACACGCCAAAGCCTCTTAATGGCATGTTAAATGCTGGTGAAGGTGGTGATCTCGACGCTGCACGAGGCTCCTGGATAAATTACAATATTTATCACACCATCACTGAACCCCGAGTACTAGCCAGACGTTACACAAGTTACAGGTAATAGTGTTGTGGTGCAAACTATGGCCATCAGTGGTAAATGATGTTAGAGGTTCACTGATTCAACTGTAGAAATCAAGTATCCTTGAAATAGTAAAATTGTTCCAGGGTTTGATGTCATGGACACCCAGGACCTAGATAATAAGCCTTGTGAAGTGTAAGAACCACATACAGCAGAGTTAGTTCACCCAGTTGTGGATGTGTTTTCCTAACTTTGCTGTTGGGGAAGTAAAGGTGGTCGAGTGTAGTATCGGTCACATTACCTTGTATACCTACAAAAAGCTTAACTCTCACTATGTTGTATCCATACTGACCTTAACAATTCGTCCAGGCTTACGTGATCCACATTCACAAGAGAAGTAATTTTTCCCTGCCTTCGATATGACTGACGAGGACACTAACCTGGCAAGGGGATTATAGGCACAAACCCACTTTAAGAGAAGTAAAAAACATGAATGACAAGTCTCTCGAGTCACTGAGGACCTGACCACCCACCACCAGCACCTGTACCACTTAGTCATACCGTAAGTGCAAACAGTCATTAGTGCATATTTTTGGCAACGATGTGTTTTTGGGCGCGGCCTTAATGACAACAGACAAAACGAACCAATTAAACCAAACCTAAAGATCTTGAGATATTTTAAAGTTAAATTTGGTTGGGTGGTTTTGCTTATCGTCATTATCAGTTTAGTCATGGTTAGACCAGAACCTACATTGTTGTCAGAAATTTGTCATGAATAATTCATTTTAATAATTGTTAAGATCATTATCGCAGTCTTTAGCACCATGGTACCTGCAGTATCATACACTTACATTAAAACAAACTAAACCAACCAACTAAACCTACCTAATCTAACATTACCTAATATAACCGAACCTAACCTAACTTTACTTGGTAAAGATTCGAAAAAGGTCACTTTATTGCATTTTCGTCGGAAATTTATATTTTTCGTTTTTTTTTATACTTTGAAATTTCACTTGAAAATTTTATTTTTATTGCACAGAGTGGGCAGGGCTTTGAGGTAAAGGGAAATCGTGAGGTAAAACACGCAAAACACTGACGAAATTAAACCTAACCTAATTTAATTATCACAGAAATGTTAGGAGTAATTTTTAAGAACGGGTGCCCGGGTTAAGGAGCCAAGTTAGGAAACTTTCCAATAGAAGAAAACTTCTTCAGTTTAATTAAGAACATCCCAAAAATGGCGGTGGAAATAAATTTTTACCAAAAAAAAAAATGATCAAGAACCTAACCTCAGTCAATCAAGAGTACCGTCCCCATATATATGAGGGTTGGCGACCACAGTCCTCCACTCTAAACTTTCTCGGACTGTTTTTAACAATCCCCCCCAAGGTTTTAATTTCATCATCCACCCCAGTCGTTGCCTTCCCCTGGCCGTTTTACCCTCAACTTTGTCCATTAATATTTCTGTTATTATCCCCTCGTCCCTAATTATATAACCAAAGTGTCTCATTTTTTTATGTACAGTTGGGGACATTTCCGACTAGTACACTCAGCGTTGTCAATCCATTCTTTCCGTGAGGTGTGAACCCCGCGAGTATCTGAACGTGAATCTGAAGCCTCTAAGTTACTCGGTGAGACATGAGGTGCACACAGTAGCCTGGGACCACAATGATATAATTTGTCTCCATACATGTGCCCGGCAACGTTGACATAGATAATTAGTGTAGTATGGACGCTTTTCATTCACCTAACGTGGAGTAAATAATACCTGTCCTGCAGTGACAATGTAATGCTGAAAAAGGAAAAAATCTACCACTTTATTTATCCTCAAGCAAAGTCTAAGGTGTTATAGTGCCAGGCTTTATGGAGTGTGGTGTGGTGGTGGCGTGGTGCCTAGGATTGTGAGACAAAGTCAATAGTCTTGCCTGCCGCATTTCTGTCCAATCACCTAATTTTCTACTTGTTTACCAAATCTCACTTACGTAACGGGAAATGCATCACCTCTGATCATTACACACATATTTTCACTATTAATATTGTATAGTATATTTTTGTAGCGTACACAAAAAAACACTCATAAATACAATTTCTCTTCATGCCTAGGCACATTTCGTCATGGCTCAGGTTTATCCCAAAGTTGACATGAAGAGCATGACTAATGTCCACATACTATAGCAGACAGGCTGTAATAATGTTATGTTATTTATCTCAATGACACTACAACCAAATGGTAAATATTAGCATTCAGATCTTGAGTATTTCTTACTTAACACAACAGTGTGGCGGTGCAACTGTCCCCTATCCTCTGTCCAGCGCACAGAGACCTCCCCTCCCCTACGTCCTCTTACGTCACACCACCTCCCCTAAACATCCCCCTGACATTATTTCGGTTATTTACATTAAGAGAGTTACAGGGTGTATTAAAAAGGTATTTGAAGGCTAATTTTGTTTTTCAATGTGTGTGTGTGTGTGTGTGTGTGTGTGTGTGTGTGTGGACCTCGTCACACATGACAGCCTTTACATCAGACCTGTGTGGTCTGTCATCTCTCCACCTCGACCCTCCACATAAAACCTTCACTGAACGAAAAGCTAATAATTTTTAGCCCCTCTCCTCAGAGTTATGAGTTATGTTAAAATGTATTATAATTGACCTTCCTTCAGTTTCATTTATCTAGGTGTGTGCTTAAGAAAATACCTTATGTTATATGTAAACAGTTCCCGTAGTTTGATATATACGTTATGTCAAGGCATTCGGTACATCAAGGTACCCACTCAGGTCAGGACTTATGGCTTCAGCTGAGGAGTGGGATGCACGTAAACGTCGGGGAATAAAATGGTCTTGTGGTTGAGGTGTGTTTCTTCGTCCGTTACTGAGGTGACCCTATGCACTTGTGTGTGGAGGAGGGGGGGAGAGGAATTGGTTTTAATTTCGCTAATTTTTTTTTTTTGTTACATCTTGCCACAGTATTATCGGATATATACGAGAATGATAATAAGTGGCTGTATGAGAATACTTCGTCATTAATGTACGCTTTCCTAGTATTACAGTATGTTATCTGCCAACCTTTATCTACGAAAAATATGAATGTTTTAACCCAGTTATGTGTATCTGAAGGATTACTAGTGGACAGAATTTTTCTTTGAGTAATAACATAGTCACACACCCGAGCGTGAATTTTGGAACGAACTATTTACTTTTGACATATCAATACTATAATATTGCTCCGAAACTATTAATAATTTCAAGTATACAGGCGCGTATTAGTTAAAATATACAGATTAAAGTAATGATTTCAGTTAATAAGGACATACACTATAAATGACAGAAACTTACATTAACATATATAAGTTATAAGTTTTTGTTAACATACCGTTTATTATGAACCTTTCCAAGTACACTTAAAATGTATCTCATGAACACGGAAATATTGTGCCTACTTTTTAACACTAATTGATGACGTCAGGCAACTATCAGGGCTACCAAGATATCGGAAAAAATCAGTAATATGATCTGACAACATTATTGTTATTAATATTGATATATTAGGGTCTCCTCCAGGTTATCTGTATATAAGCCTACTGCGTCTCATGCATTCTGACGTAGTTGTAGTACGTCTCATGCATCTGGCGTAGTTGTAGTGCGTCTCATGTATTGAAGAAGAAGAAGAAAAATGCTAGTGACAGGGGGGAAGGAGGTTCAGAGGAAGAATAAAGGGAGGATGGAAGTGAATTTTAGAAGGAGAGAACAGGTGCAGTGGCTAAACACCGCTTGCGTGAGGGGGTAGGCAAAATGCCCTGAGGGTGCAACAACCACAATCAGGACGAGGCAGAGGGAGGGCGGGAGCAGGTCCGAGCAAGCAAAGGGCCAACGCGGGTGTTCTGATTGTCGTCTTAGCTCGGGCAGTGTTGGCAAAGCGTAGGAAGAACCGCCCCGCCACGGCGGCGGCGCAAGCCGAGAAACGCAGGTGGACGGACGCACAGGCACACACGATCAAAGTAAACAGCGAAGGTGAAAATATAGAAATTTTGCTAGTCGTAGGGTTGTTTGGATAAAGATGAAGGTAAAGTCTTTGAGCTATGTCAAAGAGGAACGGAGCGAGTTGGAGGAAGGGTTTTTGAATCTTTGAGCTTGAAATGTCAAAGTATTCATAGTAAGGAAGGATGAGCGTATCGTAGGAGAGTTTTTAGTAATAGCAGCAGACAGATTTGAGCTTTTTTGTCAAATTATGAACGGAGACGAGAATGAGATATAGGCTGAATGGTTTCAGTCTTGAGTTAGGTCGATTTTATTGAGAATTGGATGTCACAGACGTTGGGTATGTTTTGATTTGTTTCTGAGAGTTGTGGGTCTTTCAGCTATGTCAGAGAGAGTTGGAGGAAGAGTTTTGAATCTTTGAGCTTGAAATGTCAAAGTATTCGTAGTAAGGAAGGATGAGTGTATCGTAGGAGAGTTATTTAGTAATAGCAGGGGACAGATTTGAGCTTTGTCAAATTGTGAACGGAGATGAGTGAGATATAGGTTGTTTGGTTTCAGTCTTGAGTTAGGTCGATAATGTTGACAGTGGCTGGTATAGAGGTTGGGTATGTTTGATTTGGTTTTGGAGAGTTGTGGTGTTATGAGAGGCTTTGTCTGGCGGGGGTGTTGTGTTTGGAGATTGGTTGTGGGAGGGGGGGGAGTTTGTGTTTGGGGATTGGCGGGGGTGGAGGTTGTATGTTGAGTTGAGGTGAATTAGAATTGCTTAGGGGGGGTTGTTGTGTGAGTGTGTATGCGTTTGCGTGGAAATGTAGTAAGGGGAGAGGGGGAGGGTTAGGATAATTGATATAAGGTCGCGTACAGCCAGCTACGCCGAGAGACTAGGTCTATGGAGCGGACGTAGGGGTACGATCGCCGACCTAGTCTTGACATTCCACCTACAGCTTAAGGAGTTTCACACCTTACGTGTTCTATCCCGTGATTGGCTCTCACGCAACAGCTCCACACCATCCGCTCCCTCAGAAAGCTCCTCGCCCAACAGGAACTCTGAGCAAGCTTCTCCTGACCTAGTAACTCCTTAGCACCGCACTGTACAACAATATATATATATATATATATATATATATATATATATATATATATATATATATATATATATATATATATATATATATATATATATATATATATATATATATATATATATATATATATAATTTTTTAATTTTTTAACAGAGGTTGGTTAGGTTAGGGAGAAGTGGTTGGGTGTGGGCTAGGAGAGGTGTTAGGCTTGATTTCGGGGGAAATTGTTGGGTATGGTTACAGGGACGTTGGGGTTTGACTAATATAAAGGAGGTGGGTGGGGTGTGTTTGGTCTGTTTAGTATGGAGGGATTCCTGTTTCTGAATCTGTATGGGAGTATGATGTCGAAGTATTCCTGCCATTGAGGGTAAGTAGTGAGGAGTGATTCTATTTGCTTGTTTCCTAGTTGTCTCCAGTAGATGTTGAGTGGAGGGAGGGAGCTGAGTTGGGGTGAAGGATGACCACTGACCAGTGTGTGTTATGGATGAATCTTGGTGCTTTGTTTTGTATGACTTGAAGTTTCTTGGCGTTTGTTGGTGCTGCTAGCTGGAGTGTGTTAGGTGCGTAAGTCAATAGTGGGCGTATGAGGGCTTTGAATAGGTGTGTTTTGGTTTTGATTGATGCAGTTCTGAATCTGTGTATATTTCGGAGTGGTTTGTTTGCGATCGCTGACTTCGTCTTGGCGTGGAGTGTCATGGTGAGGGTGTCATTAAATGTGACTCCAAGGATTGTGTTTGTTCGTTTGACAGTAATGGGTGTAGGATTGTCGATGTAAGGGTTTAGGTAAATGTGACGTGGTTGGGGTCTTTTGGTGCCGAAGTAGGTGATTTGTGCTTAGTTAGGGTTAGTTTGTATTCGCCATTGTGTAACTTGTTCTAGTTTCCTGTGGGCTTTGTCTGTTAGGTGGTCAAGATTTGTGTAGTGTCTGACGAGTTGGGTTACATCGTCGGCGTACTGTATTGTCAGAGTCGATGTGTAAGGGGTCGGGTAAGTCGTTTGTGTAAAGAATGTATAGAGTTGGGAACAGGACTGATCCTTGTGGGACTCCTGCTTGCAGTGTGAAGTGGTCAGAGTAGGCAGGTGTGAATTTTATCCCCATTTTTCTGTCTGTTAGGAAGTTGCATAGTACTGTTGTGATTTTTGAGGGAGGTTAAAATTGGTGCATATCTTATACTTTAGTCCGTCGTGCCAAACTGTGCCGAAGGCTTTTTGTACGTCTTTTGTAACGAGTGCTGTTTTGTATGGACTTTTGTTCATGTGGAGGTAGTTTGTCTTTATATTGAGTGCGTCTTGAGTTGAGTGGTGTGCCCTGAATCCGAACTGCTTGTAGGACAGTAGTTGTTCATCTTCAAGGTGGTATCTGAGTCGGGTGTTGTATAGTCTTTCAAATGTTTTGCCTATCACTTCTAGAATGCTGATCGGTCTGTAGTTTTGTGGGTCTGTTGGGTTTTTGTTTGATTTAGGTATTATGATGGCTGTGGCTGTTTTAAAGAGTTTTGGGAAGTATCCTGTAGCCAGTTGGGTGTTGTAGAGGTATGTAATGGCTGTGACTGTTTCTGGGGGCAGGTGCTTGAGGATTGCTTGACCTATATTGCTGTCGACTGGTGTTTTCTTTTTGATTCTGTGAAGTGCTTGTTTGACTTCTGTTGGAGTGAAAGGAGCAGTGAGGATATGGTTCCGTGCAAGTTTTGAGGTATCTATTATGTTGTCAGGAGTGTTCTGTCGTGTAGTGTTTGCATTTGTGTGGTGAAGTTTTTTACGTGGCTTAAGATGTGCCTTTGTTGTGTGGAGGGGGGGGGTGCGAGTGGAAAATGTGCTTCCAGTGTTGTTTTTGTGTTTGTGCTACGTCAGGTGGCTCATTGATTTTCCTACCGTTTACTAGTAGGTGATTGAAGGGGGGTTTAGCTGTTCCTCTCAGCTTGGCGATCCTGTGCCAAAATTCTCGGGGGTTATGTGTTCTGTGTTCCCGGGCAGCCTCGACGAGTTTTGCCCAGTGAGCGTCATGGTCTTGTCGGAGGCTGTGGATGATGTGTGTTCTTAGTGTGGAGATGTCTGCGTAAACTGGTGCGAGGTTAAGTTTGTTTGGTTCGTATCGTGACCTGTAGCAGTGAAGTAGGCGTTGAGTTCTTGTGGAGGGTGTGAAGGGGTATTTTCTCTTGAACTGGTGTTTTGGAATGTGGGTATCTGCTATGGCGGTGATAGTGTTAAAGAGGTGTGTCCAGGTTTCCTCAATCTTCCTTGTGGGTTGGTGATCGAGGTTGAGTGCGTATTGTTGTTCAGAGAGTGTGGTTTTGGAAGGCAATCCAATCTGCGTGTTGATTCTGGTATTGAGGTGTGGGTGTTGGGAGGAGGATGGGATTGTTGGAGAGGTGAAGAGTGATGGGTATGTGGTCTGAGCCTGATAGGGGGCCAGGTGTAATGTAGTGTTGGAATTGGAGGGCAGGAGTTAGTGATGACGATGTCTGGTGTGCCTTTGCCGTGAGCAGAGTAGAACGTGGGGGAAGAAAGGTCCAATGTGGTGAAGGTTTTTGTGAGTGACCAGAGTGTGTAGTTGTTAGCCATGGGGGTCGATGCGGTTGTGTTGGAATGCAGTGTGGTGTGCATTAAGTCGGCCATTAGTATTACAGGTAGGTGTGTGTTGTTGAAGATGGAGTTTAGGTCTGTGAAGGGAATAAGTGTGTTTGGTCTTGAGTATGTTATGCAAATGATTATCTGTCCGTGTTGAGTGTCGATCTTGGCTGCCATGAAGTGTTTGAAGGCATAGTCGGTGATGAATTCGTGTTTGATGGAGGATCTGATGAGGATTGCAATCCCTCGTGTGGTTCGTGGGGTGATTGTCTGCTTGTGTAGCCGAAGTGCTTGATTTTGGTGTTTGTGTATGTTGAGTTGAGGAGGAGAATGTTGTGTTCTTGTAGGAGGAGAGAGATGACGTGTCTGTTTGAATGATATGCTCTACAGTTGAATTGCATAATAGTGATCATGTTGTATAATTTGTTACTTATATGAGATTGAAATTCTGGGGTGCAGGGATGAGGTCTAACTTGTCGAGTGACTGTGAGCGAGGTCTGAGTGAGGTGTATGTAGGTGAGGGATGGGCGGTTACGTGACTGTGTGTGTCGGGGAGTCGGGAAGTGGAGTGGAGTGTGCTAGGTTCGTGTCGGGGTTGTTTCCTGTTTTCTTTGGGGTAGTGCCGAATAGATTTACTTTAATTATAGATTTAGTTGGATGTGTGTATTTTATAATTCTTTTGCAGTCAGGTGTGTAGGAAGAAAGGGGGGAGGTGTTTTTCCTCTTAGGCCTAGTGGTCTTGACCACCATTTCAGTGGGGGGATGGGCAGCCATTTTATTCTTGGGAGTCTGAGGTGTTAGGGAAGATTGGGTTTGGTTCGGATTTTGGAGGTTCGGGAGTTCATCGTAGTCGTGTGGGAAAAGTCAGGTGTAGGCAAGGTCAAGGTGGAGGGGTCGGGAGGTTTTCGACTGATTACTCCGGGGGGTGAGGTAACAGTAGGTTGGTGAGATAAGTCAGGTGTGGGCATGGCAGAAGTGGAGGGGCGGAGGGAGATTGCAGTGGCTTCTCTGGGGGGAGGGGGTGGCATGCTGGTCCGGTCGGGGCTGGGGGCAGTGGGGAAGATGAGGTCGGGACCGGTTCTGAAGGAATCAGGAATGTGTATGGTAGGGAGGCCGTTCTCCCTCAAACCATCAATTGCCAGTTTCAGAAAAAGAGACCTGTTTCCGTTGCTTAGGGTATGTGCCAGAAGTATGATGGTGGTGATTTTTGCATCCATGTCGGAGGAGGGTGGGGGGGCGGTCACGTTGTTGGTTCAGCAAGTGCGGGTGGGGAGGGCCGAGGCAGTAGGGAGTGAGTGGTGGGGAGGTGGAGGTGGTGCTGTAGGAGGTGATCGGCGGGGAGGGAGTGGTGTTGTGCTATTGTCGAGTCTAATTTTGCACTTGTTGCTGATAGCAGCGTGAGGGCCTTTACAGTTGCAGCATTTTGTTTCCGTGGCAGTGCAGTTTCGGTATGAGTGGCCTTGATTGGCACACTTTGAGCAAGTTATTGTATTACTGCAACGGTTGGTGTTGTGCCCGAATTGGTAGCAATTGAAACATTGGTGTACCTGTATGTAGTGTTGAAATTCAATGTCTCTTGAGGGGATGATATTGCTGCCGATTTTAATTCCGTATGATTTTAATTTGATGGCGTCAGTTTGAGTAGCCGTAGTGATTTTTAACATGGGGAGAGTTCCCATCCGGGCTGCATCTGTCATTTGGGGGGTGTTTTGTGAGTTGAGTTCTGTCAATAGGTTAGGGTTGTCAAGGATTTGAGGAATGACTTTTCTACATATGAGGGTGCATTTTGCGCGGTATTCGGGTGAACTGAGGACCGTTAGGCCATTGTCCCTCAGTCTGTTGTTCATTGCTGGGGAGTGGAATAGGTCAGCATCTTCATCAGTTTGTACAAATATTTTGATAATGTCGTCATTGGTGAAGGAACGGATCTGAAATATACATGTCAGCTGGAAAATAAGTGAGGCGAGGTCGGTGCACGGTTGGATGGTACGGTCCACTTTGATTTTAATTGAAGGCATGTTAACTGTTTGAATTGGAGATTTATGGAGATCTCCCCTAACAGTCCCTAATTTCCTGCGCCCCTCACGTAGGGGAGGCCCTGCACTATCACAGGGGTCCCCAGGCGAATCGGCAGGCTGTGCTGTCCCTCCACCCTTCACACAAACACGCACTAGCGAGGTGTGGGGACAGAGGGCGTTTCCAGACGAATACTCCCCTGTACGTCAGCTGACAGGGGACTAGG
>NW_024718657.1:0-19829 GCF_018991925.1 Homarus americanus
ATAGAGGTAGTGTAGTGTAGTGTAGTGTAAACTGAATTACTTTTGATATTCAGGTAAAGTTGAGCTTCATTGAATATTAAGAAAGTTCACCCTAAACATATGGAATTTACTTCCCATTGTAAATCACGTAAGTTCTCTCAACAAGCTAATTCAGGACAACCATCATAAACATACATTCCTTCATGAATTAAAAAACATTCCACGACAGCATAGCAAATCAGGAAAGCCCATGTAAATGTAGTCCCCTTCACTAGTGCGTTTACAGGGGCTCATCAAGTTTTGTGCAGTGTGGCAGCCCTGTGTTTGTTGATATTCGACAGAAGGAAACTCGCAATAGTAAACATATTGTGGATTCAAATTAAATCAATATTAAAACAAATATCTCAATGGCCCAATGATCTGTGGATTGTTTATATGATGAGCCTCTGTAAACGCACTTGTGAAGGGAACTAAACCCTCCACTGTAAATGAAGTAAGTTATCTGTAACACCACGTAGGCGATAGATAATGAATGACGGAATATTCACAGATTCTCAAAAGGAAGGAATCTCACATGAAAATCTTCTCACATTACTACCATTACTATTGACAGATACCCGTAAGTTAGGACGTAATGGTGAGTAGTGCCTCTACTACACCTTAGGATATACTGTACAGCGTAACTCAAAGAGGATAAACAGCGTGTCTTAAAGAGGGTATACAGCGTGTCTCAAAGGCACCTGGGGGAAAGTTACCTACGAGAGAGAGAGAGAGAGAGAGAGGCGGCCAATCACGTGGTGTGTGTGTGTGTGCACGCACACATGGTAGTGTAATGTGTCGAGTGTGGTAGCATTATGTTAGTGTTAAGGTGCAAGCACTGTTTGCTCCCTCTCGCTTTCAGCTACCGCCGCTGGCTAGCCCTAGTGGCGAACAGGGAAGCAACTTGCATAAGTCTTTCCCTGCCAATCCACAGCTGCTTCACCATCAAGACTCCTGTTGTGCCTCCTCGTGGCAACACACGGTAACTGGGTAACTCATGGGCCCAGGCTAGACCAGCAGGGGATCTCAGAGTAGCAGTGGGCCCCGGAGGGACGGCGCATAGACCCACTGGCATGTGGATACGTCTTGGCGCCTACCAACCAATCCCCCGCTGCCTTGCGGATTAACCTTGGTAGGTATACGGCTATGGGAGTAAACCCCGAAACGAAAAATCTGCTACAGAAATGACTCACCTTAGCTATACTCCATCCATGGATGAGGTAGCCACTGCCATCAAACAGATAAAAAAATAACAAAGCCTCAGGGCCTGGTGGAATCCCAACCGAGTTGTTTAAAGCAGGAGGACCTCTGCTTACCACTCGTCTCCACTCTCTCCTGGAGAATATATGGGAAAAGGAGGAAACACCCCAAGCTCTTAAAGACGCCTTCATCGTCAATATTTATAAGAACAAAGGGGACCGGTCAGACAGCGGCAAGTGCCACGGGATCTCGCTGCTGTCCGTCGCTGGCAAGATTATCGCCCGAATCCTCCTAAACAGATTTCTTCCTGAGGCGGAAAACTTCCTCCTAGAATCTTAATGTGGCTTTAAATCATCACGTGGCACCACTTCGACCTTGAGGTGAATGTACGTAAGACTCATATTCTCTTTCAGCCTGCCCATGGTTCAGCCACATCTCCACCATCCATCCAGCTTAACGGCACTACCCTCTCTTTTGTTACCCACTTTCAGTATCTTGGCCCCAAATGTCCACCACCACAGACATCGATGAAAAGATTCAACATCGGATCAGATGTGCATCCGAATCCTTTGGCAGACCCCGTACCCGTGTCTTCAGCTGTAGGGAGTTGAAATTATCTACAAAGTTGCACGTGTATCGAGTAGTGGTCCTCCCCACCCTGTTATTTGGCAGTGAGACATCGGTCACATACAGGAGGCACTTCAAGGCACTTGAAAACTTTCACCATCCTCCGAGTTAGCTGGGAAGACAAGAGAACAAATGCCAGTATTCTCACTGACACCAACTGTGGGAACATCGAGGCTACCATTATTCATGAACAACTACGTTGGAATGGCCATGTTACCCGCATGGACGACAGAAGGCTGTCAAAGCAGCTAGTTTACAGTCACCTAACAAATAGTAAATGTAACACTGGAGGGCAACTGAAAAGGTATAAGGTTAGTCTTAAGATAAACCTGAAAAAGTGACAAATCGACCCCCTCACCTGGAGACGATTACTCAATACCGTAACGCTTGGAGGAGCAACACAGGAGAAGGTGTCAATACTTACTAGTTAACCCGACTGCAAACCGAGGCAGACAAGCGCCAACGCCGGAAAGACGCTGTCGCCGCGCCTCCCGCACTAGATTTAGCCCTCCACATTTGCAACAGCTGTCTACAACCCTGCCGATCCCGCATTGTCCTCTTTAGTTATTTCAGAGCTCACCATCGAGGGTGACATCTTTAATAAATCATATCATTGTATCATAGAATGATCGTCATACTCGATTCCGAATGACAACAATGGGCCTATCCGTGCTCCAACACACAATAAAATTTGAAACAACTGAGGTCAAGCAAGTGGTGTACGCTGATGACCTTACAGGAGCAGGAAAAGTGGAGGACATAAAAAAGTGGTGGGACCTGGTAACATCACGAGGCCCACATATAGAGTATCACCCAAACGCCAGCAAGTCCTTCCTCATTGTGAAGCCAGAACATTATGAACGGGCAATGGAGGTGTTCGGTGGAAGTGAGGTCAAAATAACAAAGGATGGCCAAAGACACCTAGGCGCAGTAATCGGCACGACGGACTTCAAGACCGAGTACGTAACGGGAAAAGTAAATGAGTGGGTTAGGGAAATCCAAGCTCTGTCTGAGATTGCTAACACAGAGCCACATGCGGCTTTTGCGGCATTCACCCATGGAATCAAGCATCGTTGGAACTACCTGATGCGTACTATCCCTGATATCGGACCCCTCCTCCACCCTCTGGAAGAAACTATCAGCGTCAATTTCATTCCCAAATTAGTGAAACACCCTCACTTAACCCCAGCAGAAAGATCACTCCTTGCACTACCACCGAGACTGGGAGGAATGGGATTGACCAATCCAGAGGAGATTGCTGCCACCGAACATCAAAACTCAGTTAACTTCACGGCAGCCCTCATGGACCACATGATAGCTCAGAATGCAACAGGGGAGGTGGATTTCAGTGAAGTAAACAAGATTCGAAGGTCCATTACGACAGAACGGCCAAAGTGATAAGTTGCAGCAACTGTTGTTGCAAGTACCAGAGAATTTGAAAAAAAAAGTAGCTATAGAGCAGGAGGTGGGCGCCTCGAACTGGTTAACTACATTACCGATAAGGGCAAATGGTTTCAGTCTCAATAAACAAGAATTTACACATGCCAATGCTCTAAGGTACGGTAGGCCAGTAGATGGTTTGCCCTCCCAATGCGTGTGTGGCTCTTTCTATGGCGTCGATCACACCATGGTGTGCAAGGAAGGGGACTTCATATGCATGAGGCATGACGAAGTTAGGGATCTCACAGCAAATATGTTGAAGGAAATCTGCCGTGATGTCAGGGTAGAACCGACCCTCCTTCCACTGGAAGGTGAGAATTTCCAACGAAGCCCGTGTTAACGTCAGTGCTCAAGGATTCTCGACACGGGAACAGCGAGCATTCTTTAACATCAGGATTTTTTATCCCATGGCCGCATGCCACCGTAACTTAGCTCTCGACAGTGCACACAGGAGGAACGAGAACGACAAGATAAGGGCATACGGGGAGAGAATTCAGAACGTTGATCAAGGCAGCTTCACTCCTCTAGTGTTCACAACTTCTGGTGGGTTGGGACCAAGTGCAAGATGCTTCTACGCCAGACTCGCGGAGGTGCTATCCAAACAGAAGCAGCAGCCCAGAAGTTATGTTACAGCCTGGATGAGATGTCGACTGTCCTTCTCTCTCCTTAGGTCGGGTTTGCTCTGCCTCAGGGGAACGAGAGCATCGGCCCCAAAGCCGACAAAAGTTGCAGATATTGACTATGAGGCTACAGTCACTGAATGCCGCATAGATCTGCGGCTCAACTAACTCAACACAGCTAGGATAGCTACTTATGTATTAGTATATTTAATATTAAGGTAATAAAATGGTGGTGAAGGTATGGTTATTGGGGGAGGCTGGAGGCCAATAAAAAAAAAGTAGTAGTAGTAGTGTGTGTGTGTGTTTCTGTGTGTGTGAGACTGTGTGTGTTTGAGACAGAAAGGAAGAGGTGTATTTTCTGTTGATTAAATAATATTAATAATAAAGTTATGTGCATGGCATGTCTGTGTGTTGTTACATGTATGTAGTAGCAGAATCGCCGCCCTCCGGGCGGCTCATCCGCTAGGCCACGGTAGGACACCACCCTCTGAGAGGCTCTACATTGTCTCATTGTTCAGTCCCCAAAACTTCTTCTTTCACCAATAGTTCATTAACGGTGTATGTAAGTTCCACCATGTTTTTCACTACAACGGTACAGCAAAGTATATTTTTTTAGCATTAAACTGTTATTATTTTATTGTCTAATCATCACTACATATAACACCACCCATCATCACTACATAAACATCATCCATCATCACCACATATAACACCATCCATCATCTACATATAACACCATCCATCATCACTACATATAACACCACCCATCATCACTACATATAACACCACCCATCATCACTACATATAACACCATCCATCATCACTACATATAACATCATCCATCATCACTACATATAACACCACCCATCATTACTACATATAACACCATCCATCATCACTACATATAACATCATCCATCATCACTACATATAACACCACCCATCATTACTACATATAACACCATCCATCATCACTACATATAACACCATCCATCACCACTACATATAACACCACCCATCATCACTACATATAATACCATCCATCATCACTACATATAACACCATCCATCATCACTACATATAACACCACCCATCATCACTACATATAACACCATCCATCATCACTACATATAACACCATCTATCATCACTACATATAGCACCACCATCACTACCACCATTACTACTACCATCATCATTACCACCACCATCATTACCACTATTATCAACCAGTCTCTACCACCACCACTATCACCACAAACATGCCGCTATCACCATCACCACCAGTACCACAGTCACTACCACCGTCACCACCACCACTACATATAACACCATCCATCATCACTACATATAACACCATCCATCATCACTGCATATAACACCATCCATCATCACTACATATAACACCATCCATCATCACTACGTATAACACCATCCATCATCACTACATATAACACCACCCAACATCACTACATATAACACCATCCATCATCACTACATATAACACCACCATCCATCATCACTACATATAACACCACCCATCATCACTACATATAACACCATCCATCATCACTACATATAACACTACATACCACCATCCATCATCACTACATATAACACCATCCATCATCACTACATATAACACCATCCATCATCACTACATATAACACCATCCATCATCACTACATATAACACCATCCATCATCACCACATATAACACCATCCATCATCACTACATATAACACCATCCATCATCACTACATATAACACCATCCATTATCACTACATATAACACCACCCATCATCACTACATATAACACCATCCATCATCACTATAACATATCATCACTACATATAACACCATCCATCATCACTACATATAACACCATCCATCATCACTACATATAACACCATCCATCATCACTACATATAACACCATCCATCATCACTACATATAACACCACCATCATCACTACATATAACACCCCCCATTATCACTACATATAACACCATCCATCATCACTACATATAACACCATCCATTATCACTACATATAACACTATCCATCATCACTACATATAACACCATCCATCCTCACTACATATAACACTATCCATCATCACTACATATAACACCATCCATCCTCACTACATATAACACTATCCAACATCACTACATATAACACCATCCATCATCACTACATATAACACCATCCATCCTCACTACATATAACACCATCCATCATCACTACATATAACACTATCCATCATCACTACATATAACACCATCCATCATCACTACATATAACACCATCCATCATCACTACAGATCGGTAAAGTAGTTTCCGAGATTCTCGTGCGGACACACAAACAAAAAAACACACACAAACAAACAGACATACTTCTCTATTTTATATAGATAGATGTATGTATGTATGTATGTATGTATGTATGTATGAATATATGTATGTATGTATGTATGATTAAGTGCATAAGTAACTTACCTGCTAATGTCTACATAAGTTCACGTGAATGTGTGCGTGTATGTAAAAGCGCCAAATGTACACACACACACACACACACACACACACACACACACACACACACACACACAGCAATCGTTTATAAGTGACCTAAAATTACCCATTAACTTTATTATGACTGAGAAAATAGGTGCAATGAAGTAGTAATAACGCCATAATAGGGAACAAGGCAAGTATTGAAGGGAAGGTAACACGATTTTAATATACCAAGAAAGGCTTTTAATATACAGTCAAGGTAACTGTATTTTTATATAAGTTTTAATATAGCGAAGTCAGGGATAACACTATATATTAGGTGAAGGTAACATTACAATGAGGGATTTTATCATTTATGGTCTCTTTTAATATAGGAAAGTTGGGATATTTTAGGTAAGATTTAATATATGATCCAAGGTGTTATATTTTTAGGTAAAATTAAAAGCCTAATTCATCTGAAGACTAATAAATTATTCACTTGAAGTCTAATTATAAAATCTGAAGCCTAATTAATCACCTGAAGCCTAATTAGTCATCTGATGCCAAGTTTACCTGCAACTCACCGACCCACTAATGAACTGGGTATCTCTAAGGTGATCGAAAAGTCACTGTGTAGCAATACTAATTCTTAATAACCTTGCACCTACATTTGATAAAAGTAGAACAGGTAAATAAGTATGCTTTTTAATTATCACAGGTACACAGGGACGTTTCAGTCACCCTATACATACAAAATCATATTTATAAAAGCCTTTTGTTCTGCTTTTGTTTCCGTCTATCTCTGCTGACAACCTCCGCTATCTTCAGAAGCAGTTGGTGACGTTCCTGACCCAGGGCACAGGATTACTCCCTGTCCAATATCTTCAAGGTAATATTGTTTGGCCAACACACCACAATTACCAAGACGAACAGGACAATAGAATGAAATTGGGACAGGTGAATGGAAAAGAGAGAGAGAGAGAGAGAGAGAGAGAGAGAGAGAGAGCTCCCCCACTACCCCCCTTTCGCTTATTCTCTCACCTCTAAATCCTCTACGACTATTTGTTGTATCTACAGCTCCCTAATAAGACCAATCCAGATGTTTACAATAGGCTCTGGTTTGATTTTTCTTCTTCCCAGACCAACACAGATGGGTTTTTTAGTAATAATATTGTTCGTTATGCATTACTACCCTAGAAGAAGCTGACCGGCGTCTCACTGACCAGCTAGGTGAGATTAAAAGAAGCTTGGAATTCTCGCAAAAGGATATAAGTGACTTACAAGCAAAGTTGAACGTTGAAGCTAAAGAGAACCGAACACTCAAGACCCAAGTTCTACAGCTGAGTGAGGAAAATTCCAAGCTCAAAACGGAACTAACGACAACAGCAGACCGGGTTGATTATGTGGATGACATAGGGCGGCGAAACAACCTCAGGATTGCCGGTATCCCTGAAGACATCCATGAGAACTGGGAGTCATCACAACGCAAAATCTCGTGCTCAACGCGTCGGGAAACCCAACTCCTCCCGCCCCCGCGACATCCGAACAAAATTCTCATCCCCCTCTGACCGTGACAAAGTGTTTTGGCAACGCATTAAACTGAAAGGCACCACTATCTTCGTCAAAGAAGATCTCTGCCCAGGTACGACTAAAGCCCGTCTACAGCAAATGGACCAGTTTAAAGAAGCCAGGAAACAAGGGAAACACGTGACGTTCAGTCATAAAACCCTTGTTGTGAGGGAATGGGCAAGTGGACACCCGCCCACTCACTCACCGGCTGTACCCCCCCCAGCCCCTCGAGAACCCCCTCCCACTGAGGGGGAACCAACCACTGTCTCTATCACCTGCGGAGTTTCTCCCCTGCCGGCCAACTCGAGTACTACACGTCTACCCGCTGTGGTGGAAACCAGCAACCCTCAAAACCGAGTGACAGGCGCACCTCCCACTCCATCTGGGAATCTCCCTCAACAGTACCGGTCATCATAATTCTGTTGGTTGTAGCACTTGTGAGTACGTTACCCCCCCCCGCCCCCCACTTTTATAATGTTCTTAGATCTTCCTTTTTCACACCTCAGTGACCCTGAGTTTTTACTGTTCCTTAATCAGTATCAATGTTCCCACAATGATGATGCTAGTGTCATCCCTTAGAGGTGCTAGATCGTATGTGTTACACCCCATTTCCCCATGGTGTCGACACAATACTCCTTCATATCGATCCTGATGTCTTTCTACAAAACTCATTGAGTCACACCAACCGAAACTGTAACTATTACTGACCTGACTCTCCCGAGTTTAGTTCTAGTCTCCTACTACCTCATTCCATCTCCTTGATTAGCCATAACTTCAGCAGTATTCCCCTTCATCTAGATACCTTTTTAAATCAGTGTTTATCTTCTATTGCCCACACATTTTATGTACTTGGGTTCTGTGAGACCAAACTCACTAACGATATTGACCATTTGTATAACATTCCTAATTATAATAGACACTGCGTCAACACGTCACGACACAGTGATGGTGTCGCCCTATATGTTGATATCAAGTACAACACTTCTGTAAGAGATGATTTAAAGGTTCATGAGGAATACATGGAGAGTGTTTTCATTGAATTACGTAACGGCACACGAAATATCCTAGTAGGAGTAATCTACAGAAGACCCCACACTAATGTAAGGAATTTTCTTGATACATTTTTGGAGCTTATCTCTATCATAAGTTCAAAGAGGAAACATTGCTACATTACAAGAGATTTCAACCTTGATCTATTAAAATCAGAAACTGACACCTCAGTATTAGACCTTCTTGCTACCTTTCATTCTAAACTCTTCTTCAACACTATAACCAAACCCACTAGAGTAACTGCCACCTCTGCCACTGTAATAGATCATATCTGGACTAACAACACTCCTTACAATCTTGCAAGTGGAATTATTTATAACTAGCAGAAACGCTCTTTCGCTAGGCCAAGGTAGGGCGCCACCCTCCGGGAGGCTCCACATTGTCTCACTGTAGTGCATTAGGGTAGACCATATTTTTGGTTTTGCCATTAGGAGAAAGTATGTACTGATTTTTGCCAGTTCCCACTCTGGATCATCCAACATAGAACTGTCCATGAGAGAAGGAAGGAAACACCAGGTTTACGCCAACCATCTTTAGGGACTGTCCCTGACTTTTGTAGATGGTCATGGCAAAGCTCACTTTAACCGGGAACTGAAGTCGCTTGAACTCAAATGGCAGGTCAGTGGTGATGAGAGGTATCCTTGGTATAAAAACGTCCTCTCCTTTAGCTTTTCCTGTCAGTATTGTAGCTTCCAGTACATGTGGCATCATGTTCTTCACCACCAGTTTTGTGCCATTGCAGAGCCTTGGTGGTTCAAGATTTCTTAAGAGCATTATAGGAGTTCCAATCTTGAGAGTGAGGTGGTGAGGAGGCATTTCAGCGGGCTCCAAAGAATTCAGGAATTCTGCAGGGTACTGGACTGCTTGGTCCTGGTCGATTACTATATCAACAGACTTGAATGATATCTCACTGCCTGAAAGCTGTCTGAGTCTTCAATGGTTGTGGTGGTTTTTCCACATTTGGCAGTCGTACTTTCCCACGAAAGCAGCACAGTCCAGCAGATTCTCCTTTGTACTTCTTTGCACAGCAGTGTTCACATTTCTTATCCATGTTGCCAATGACAACAGAGGGATACTTTTCATATTCTGTCTCATTGTCATAGTTAAATGCTGCTCTTGCAAGTGGATACCACTGTGTATTCTTTTTTAGAATTCTGGATCCCGCAGTTCTCTGTCTATCAGCATTCAAACGAATTTCATGCGCTTGATCATGTTCTTGAGAACGCCTTTCTGCTGTTTTATGTCTGTGAGCATTAAGACGGGATTCCCTTTCCTGATCTGTTTCCTGTGACCGACTGTCTGCTCTCTGTCAGCATTATGACGGGATTCCATTTCCTGATCTATTTCCTGTGACCGACTTGCCGTTGTTCGCTCTCTGTTAGTTTGTAAACGTGCAGCACGTTGTTGCCTTGATTCACTTGATCTTGATTGCTGCTTTCTTAATTTTGTTTTCAGCGCGATTACAATCCTTCCTTCCCAGGGCAAAGCTGGGAACAAACAGTGGCTCAAGCTAGTAAGCTATGAAACGACGAGCGAACAGTCCCTAGGCAAAAAGTTGCCATGTACCACCGACGCTCTTTTTTTTATTTATATGGAGACGCTCTTTCAGTTATTTATATATTACATCTAGCTATAATTGAGTGGAGCATCAAGGTGAGTTAGGTAAGATAAAAGGAGTTCAAAGATGAAAATGTATTACAGTCTCTCCTCGACTTATGACGGTGTTCCGTCCCGACGACCAGGTCGTAATACCTGAAATATTGTTATTAAATATTATCATCAATGACTTCTTTTGGTATTAAACAATACAATTTGGTGCTAATTTTTTCCTCTTACATAAAGTAGCTTTAGTGTATAGGGTGAAACATCTATCATGAAGTGATTGTCATTTGAACTTTTTTTACAAATTCACAACTTATGTTTTTAATCTACTCATAATCAATTTGGTAAAATGAATGTTTAGGTCATCCACCTACTTGGCATTTGAAAAAACATAATTTCAATGTCACCAAACCTAACCTAACCCAACTTAACTAATCTAATGTAACCTAACTTAACTGGTAAAAATCGGTCAACTTAAAATCATTAAATTCGTCGGATGCCAAGAGATAATAATATCATCAATTCCATTTACTTTAGAAGGACTTATTCATTTTTGTTGAAATCATGGACATACAATGCCAATATATCTACATTTGATTCTACCACTGTGAATGGCAAAGTTAATTAATATCACCACTCCAACTGTTGGCCCAAACAAGTGGTAAAGTAGTTCTTTCTTGTAATACATTGAGTCACTAAGGGAATAAAAAAATAAAACATGAAATTAGGTCACTGAATTTATCTTATTAGTAGCAAATTGTGGTTAAACTGATACACAAATGAAACATGCCTGGGAAGTACCTAGCACTAGTTACCTGGCATATTTGGACTTATTAAAATATGAAATCTATTTTGGTAGTGATGGACGGTTATTAATTGCGCTCATTACGAAAATTTGGTCGATATTAATTCTGATAAAGGACGTCATTCACCATCCCAGAGGAAGCTGTTCTCACCACTTTTCAAATAAACCATTTACGACTTTTTTTTAGTTTAATTTGATTTCAATACATTTCTACACATAAGTTAGTTGTATTAGTTATCTTAAAGGCTTACCTTTTATGATGGTTAGGCGAATTTGGAGGATATAAACGGCGATGAGACAAGTAGAGGCTGGCGGCATTTTTCGTACACAATCACGGACCTCTTTTAAAAAAAACAATACAATTCTGCATGTGCTGTTCTATATGGAGTATATCGTATAAAAATATTATTCCTTTGTAGATTTATACATTTTATGTCCATCCAAATCATTTTTCTTTCTTTCGGTTTCAAAAATAGTTCCCTCGCAGTGATCATCGGACGGGGGTACGTGTACCACGAAATTTCCCCATGTTCCAATAACGAATCGTACATATTTTTCTTTTTTTTTAGCCCAAAATGCTTCTTGCATAACAACCATGGGAGTGCTACAGCATGGTATACACCACGGCTGATCTTGCATATGGGCCTTGCTGTCAATGCCAAGTTTGGTCCAGATTGGTATAGTAGTTTAAGAGATTCTCGTGCAGACACACAGACAAACAGACAGACAGATAAACTTCTTTGTTATATATATGTATATAGACACAAAACTAGAAATATAAAGTTTAATTTTTACATAAAACTTGTTAAAAGATATAGATTGGACCGGGCCGGAATAGTGTTTCTTACCGATTTGGTGACAGGGACACTGGGAAGTCCAACTGCACGGAATAAGGCCATTACCCCCTGAGATGAAGGTGCTGATAACTTTACGTTACTTGGCTACAGGGAAAATACAACTGTGCAACAATGACGACTTTGTGCTATGACAACCTAGCGTAACAGAGTGATAACACAGACGTTAAATGCTTTATCAACACCCGAAATACTCATGCGATTTATTGAGTTCCCAATGGATACGCGAGATATACAAAAGGAAGCATCAAAGTTCATGCAAATTGCGGGCTTTCCTGGTGTTGTGGGTGTAATAGACGGAACCCATATACTGTAGGAATAGTTGTTCAGTTAGTGTTCCTTGTCTTGCCGGGAGACGAGTTGACAAAACTACTTGGTGAAGCCATCGCAGTATATGTGCGAACCCTTCTTCTGCTGTAGTTTCTTTCTCAGAGGCAAACACACGCGTTGATTGTTTATGTTTTGGTCCAGTTTACAGTAAATAAGTATTCGATTCACGTTCTTTTTTTTTCTTTTTAGCCTGCGTTTATTCGCATTAAAATACAAGCAGACTATAACAATTTTATCCTTTCATAAACTTGCTCTGCTTATTTATAAAGATGCTCTTGTCAATTGGAGTTTTTTCTTAAATTTACTCTTATTCTTAGCTAAGAGTAGGACTTACCCGCTTCATGAGATACACTTAAGAATTACTCTTAGATGAGAATAATAAAAGTGGTATAAGAGTAAAATGAAGAAATTTCTTAAGAAGTTTTATATATACGCGCCCCGGTGCCGTCTGTCTCCCACGGACACCTCTCTCTCTCTCTCTCTCTCTCTCTCTCTCTCTCTCTCTCTCTCTCTCTCTCCGTCTCTCCGTATTTCTTTGTTAATAATTCTCTCACGCTCTTCTCCTCTCCTTCCCTCTTCTCCTCCTCTTCCCGCTTCATCATCTCTTCTTTTTTTTTTTAACTGTTTATTTTCTTGCTAGCATTAGCATCAGTCTGGACGGGGTCGCTTTCGGTGGGTGATGGTGGTGGGTGTTGGAAAGGGATATGGCTGGGGGGTACATGTCCTTCATACCAAATATTTTAACAGCTTCTTTAAGGATTGTCGTTTGGTTGGGTCAATGTTGAAGGCGTGGATCAACCATTGCTGGGCGTTAGGGGTAAGGAGGTGCAATTCATCTTTCATAAGTCGCTCCAGGAGACGGCCAACGCTGTACACGTCGGCCTTGGTGGTGAGTGGGCATCTTTTGACGACCTCTGGGGCATTGTGGTCGGGGGCCCTTGTTGAGTTAAATTTAATGAAACTTCCAACTTTAGTGGCGATACCGAAGTCAATGAGCGTGGCTTGGATCCCCTTGTCGGTCTTCTGGATGCAAATGTTACCAGTTTTAACGTCGTTGTGCAGCCATCCACGACTGTTAACCGCGATCAGTGTACGGGTGACCTGTTGTACGATCTGGAGGCGTTCGGAGAAGGTACAGTCATTAATCTTCAAGTATTCCTTGAGGGAGTCCCCGGCGAACACTGTAATCATAGTTATTTCCTCAGGACAAACCATGACTATCTTCTGAACACCTGGGACATCTCGCAGGAAAGAAAGTACTCGGATCTCCCTCTGTAAGCTTATGGTTTTACAATCCATGTTAGGAACGCTCTTGGCGACCCAGTATCCTTTTGGCCGGTGGATTTTGCAACAGGTGCCGTATGCTCCCTCGCCCAAGTGGCTCGAGGTAGATGAGTTAATTATGAATTCAAATTGTTGTGCGTTTAGTACGAGAACACCGCATATCCCGCAGTCACCAACCAGTGATCCAATAGTCTTTTTTGAGACCTGTCGGCTGTCCATTATTGTGAAATATAGGGTTGACACTCAACTGCACCAAGGACCTTAAGTTGAAAATCATCGAGTAAAATTAATTATTGAATGTTACAGTACAGGTAGGTTGAAATTTGTTTTTATAGTGAAGCAAGAGTGTAGTGTAGTGATGATGTGACAGTTCAGTGTGGTTGTAATGGAATGGTTTTGAATTGAAGATGTGTTACGGTGTATACTGGATGCATACTTTAGTTTCTCCACACACAATACATTCTACTGTCATTACCCGCATATAGTGGACAGTACCCGCATATAACGGACAATACCCACATATAACTGACAATACCTACATATAACGGACAATACCTACATGTAACGGACAATACTCGCATCGCATATAATATGATAATAATGGTGGCCCCTCGTGTACGAATATGGCTTGCCCTAGGGCCACCCAGGCGAGATTTGGTTTAAGGTGTAGAAGCTGTCGCCAACACAACAACAACACCCTGAGTTAATGATTTGCATGACCCAGTGTTAAAGAATAGTGCGAGAAGACCGGACAACTCGCCAACTGCACTGGCTAACCATTACCCCGGAACACGATCCGCAAATCGACTAGCATCCAGATTCCCAATTACTACTGGGTAGACAGTAGAGAAAAAAAAAACTTGCTTACAGTTTCACCCTGCCCGGGAATTGAACCCTGGTCCACTCGCTTGTAAGGCGAGCATGCTGATCATTACACCACAGGTCACCAAAATCATATAAGACAAAAAGTTTTTTTTTTTTTTTCGTGCTGGTCAAGCCCCAACCAGAGGTTAGCTAGACCCCCGGACAACTCTTTCGGAGCTTGACCAGCACGTCGTATTGGTATTAACATCTCGACTTAATTATATGTTACAAACCCGGGCAGTAAAGTAGGTACCTGCTGTAAGTCGAAAGTTGCGAATTCGTATTCAGGGACAAGTTGTTGGAGCTTCCAATAACTTGAGGACATAAACCACTGACTCTTCAGGCTTCTACTCCCTTAACTCATGAGACATAAAGGCAAGCATGAACTTAGCATGCTTCCCTGTTGGACGCTGTAAACGCTTCTGCGCTTCACCTTACACAATGATGTAGGGGAGTGCCCAATAAAAAAAAAAAAAAAATTATGTTACAAAGTTACTTGTGTGTTTTTCAATGTTCTTTTTGATAATATTTACTTATCATGAGGTAGATGTCAACAAATAGATGACTTAAATAATTCGAAAACAAACAAATTAAAATGAAACTCCACCTAATATATACTGTAATTACCCGCATATAGTGGACAATACCCGCATATGACAGACAGTACCCGCATATAGTGGATGTAATACCCGTATATAGCGGATATTATTCGGTATAGTGGACAATACCTGCGTAGAGTGGATATAATACCCGCATATAGTGAACATTACCTGCATATATCGAAATATCCGCTCAGAATATTATTTGTGTAAGAAACTGTAAGTAACAAGGAAGGAATAACAGTTAATGGTAAAATATAATATAATATTTTACACAGTACAGATGATACTCTTATCGTGGAGACTAAAGACCCGGAACTAAAAACTGGTTAATAGATAAATTATAAATAATATTGATGATGAATTCATGTTCTCAGTACGGAAATAATGATACATAATGATTGTTCTAAATTAAGGATAAAATCTATGATAAAAGTAAATGGTTGGCAACAGGGAACTTAAGTAAAGGGAAAAAAATGTTTGTGTGTTTGGGAAGTAATGTTAACTGTGATGGTCTTTGTGTGGTGGAAATTAAACTGAGAATAGTTTAGATAGAAGTAGTGTTTAAGAGGCATGGTAAAGGGGACATTACTTATTGTTGTATGGTGATTACTGTTGTATGGTGATTACTGTTGTATGGCGATGGTAGTGTTGTATGGTGAGTAGTGTTGTATGGTGAGTAGTGTTGTATGGTGAGTACTGTTGTATGGTGAGTAGTGTTGTATGGTGAGTAGTGTTGTATGGTGAGTACTGTTGTATGGTGAGTACTGTTGTATGGTGAGTACTGTTGTATGGTGAGTAGTGTTGTATGGTGAGTAGTGTTGTATGGTGAGTAGTGTTGTATGGTGAGTAGTGTTGTATGGTGAGTAGTGTTGTATGGTGAGTACTGTTGTATGGTGAGTACTGTTGTATGGTGAGTAGTGTTGTATGGTGAGTAGTGTTGTATGGTGAGTAGTGTTGTATGGTGAGTAGTGTTGTATGGTGAGTAGTGTTGGTGAGTAGTGTTGTATGGTGAGTAGTGTTGTATGATGAGTACTGTTATATGGTGAGTAGTGTTGTATGGTGAATAGTGTTGTATTGTGAGTAGTGTTGTATGCTGAGTAGTGTTGTATGGTGAGTACTGTTGTATGGTGAGTACTGTTGTATGGTGAGTAATGTTGTATGGTGAGTAATGTTGTATGGTGAGTACTGTTGTATGGTGAGTACTGTTGTATGGTGAGTACTGTTGTATGGTGAGTAGTGTTGTATGGTGAGTACTGTTGTATGGTGAGTACTGTTGTATGGTGAGTACTTTTGTATGGTGAGTAATGTTGTATGGTGAGTACTGTTGTATGATGAGTACTGTTGTATGGTGAGTACTGTTGTATGGTGAGTACTTTTGTATGGTGAGTAATGTTGTATGGTGAGTAATGTTGTATAGTTGTATGGGTTAGGACTGATGTATGGGCAAGATTGAGGGTACTGTAGTAGAGCCAGAAGAAAAACTGATATGGGTGAATGGAAATAAAAATTCTGATCTCTTTAGTTGTCAAATGAGGGAAAATTATCATAAAGCTCCCGAAAAGGTTTAGGTGTGGTGGGCTGTGGTCAACATCCCTGAGACAAGATAATGATACAGTAGTGCCTTGATGGATACAGAAAGTGTGGCTGAAAAAGTAAGTTGTACTGATAACCTCACATTTATTACAGTTAGTTGTTATCGTGTCCGCAGTTATGTAATTTGGATAGTTATCGTGTTTATGTAATTTGACCATTTGTATATTTAGTTATTTAACACTTATGTGGGTTTTATATATATTTTATTTTAAAATGTTAAGGTTATGACACACGGACGGACCACATATTACGTTGTCGGGGGAATAGAAATGTTTATTACAATTTGACGTTTTTTTTTTTTTAAACTCCCACAAGATAACAGATAGACGTTTGAAAAAATAATCTGTCTCAGAGGCACACAATATAATTTAGTGGAAAAAAAGATAAAAAAAACTAGTCCTTGAAATCATCTAAATTAAATGCAATATCTTGAGGGAATATTTATGCGTCCAAGATTATGGGTTTGTGTAAAAGTTGGGATTTACCGAAAATTCCTGCTGTGTTGAGATGACAGAGCCGCCCCTCGCGTGCCCGGCCCCTCGTATTGATACCGCCAGGCCATGTGATGTGAGGCTCTGGTATTAGCAGGGTTTTAGGGGGGTAATGGTGGAATGGAGAAGTCAAGGCTTAGCTGAGGAACTCTTGTGTAGTGGTGGTGAGGAGAGGAGGTTGGTAGATGGTCCTGAGAGAGAGAGAGAGAGAGTGAGCCTTCTATACTCCTTGTCTATATAAAGTCAATATCTATACCCTCCCCCCCCCCACCCCCCCACACACAGTACGGGATGACGAGGGTGACGCCGCGTGGAGGAAAAAAAGGAAAACTCCGAGATATTGTTCGGGTCTCCGCTTGGTCTGTGAGGGCTGAGGAAGGTCCTGATTAAGGCGGACCTGGTCTACTTTAGTGGGTCAAGTTACTCGCTGTTGATATGGATAAAAGGTTCGCTATGGACACAACTCGTACCTACAAACTCGTATCAGGAGATTATTTTTTGAGTAACTTTGTGTTTTCCTCTTCTTTGGGGGGTGGGGGGAGGGCTGGGTTGATTCTTCCGGTGTGATGTTTGGATCTATACATATAAGTTGATTTACTGTAGCTGTGATGTTTGGTGTCGTCTGGTTGATGTACCTGAAAATTAGACACCTAACCTAACCTGTAGCAAAATGTAACACACATAAACCTAAACGCCTGAATTAATTACCACTGGTCATGACACGGGCTGATTATTGTACACAATATGAGATATAAACAGTTGGTATTTTAGCGAAGAAGGTCTGGTAAAGTGGCGACCGTCCATCACAACCACAAGTTGGTTGTTACAACACATTTGGATCACAACTGAAACTTTTGTTAAATGTGGAAGAAAACGATGATTATGGCAACAACTTCGACCTCCGGCAGTTGATGAAAATGATATTTATGATAATATAATACCAACGTGTTTGTGTATGTGTGTTAGACTGATCACAGTTACACAGACGCGGGGGACGTGACTCCTCAGATTCACCATATTTGGTGAAGAATTGACCCCAGGGAGAGAGACACTGTTATAAGCCGCTCACCAACACAGGTGCGACCAGCGAGGCACGAGTCTCACTCTGCCGTCGACTAGTCATGATCTTTTATAATTTAGTGGTGATATTTATATACCATATTGACGCTGATGGTCTTGAGTCATTCCATGTTACTGAGACTTTAGTGGTCATATGTTCCTTCACTCTTACATACACTTAACTCTTCTACACTGGCTCTCCTTATATCTTCGTGTCCATCAATCATTTCCATCACTACAAGACTAATACCCATTTATTCATGAGTTTAGTACTGCGACTCTTAGCAACAAATGTACCTGTCATGTTAAGTCTATTGTAGTCGACCTTGTACAATATTGTCCAGGCCACACTGCAAAAAATAACTCATTCTTAAATTTCTCATAAATATTGGCCAATATCATTTATCTATATCTTCAGTCATCAAATTCTAGTTTTCTATAGTACGATAATTAAAAGTAACATAAACTCCTCCTTATGACAAACTAAAGACAAACTTCCAATAATAAAAACCAGTTACGAGACGAAGCCACTCAGTATATACACACACACACACACAAGTCTTAACAGTATATTTGGCAGCTTCTGAACTCACACTGTGTTGCCTTTACCGACGGGAGATGTTCCTAGATCTGCACAACAATAAGAATCGACACGCAGTTAGCAGTGACCTGTATAATAAGTAGAAGAGAAGTGGTAGCAAAAAACTAACGCGTTGAGTTGTGTGTTTTGCATAAGACCACAATGGATTTAGGGAGGCGAGGAGTATAAGTGTGAGTCGTAGTGTATTTTAGCTGTGATAGGAGGCAGTTGGTTATACACACACACTCTCTCTGCTGTGTTGTGTTGGTTGTGGGTATATTTGTGACGTGTTATGGATATTGTTGTATGTTATGATGTCAGGGAGAGTTGGCGGTGTATAGTTGTGGTTGTGGAGAGTGCCGGGTTATTATGTATGGGTGGTAGTGGTGGTGATGGTGCTGTTAGTGGTGGTAGAGATGGTGGTTGGAGTAGTAATGGTAGTGGTGATGGTTGTAGTGACGGTAGTAATGATAGTGGTGATGATGGTAGCAACAGTAGTAGTAGTAGTAGTAGTAGTAGTAGTATAGGAATCCTTCAGACCTCTACATAGTAAACAACAAGGCTCTCCGAGGTGATACCATCCTACAGTCGACCGAGGGAACAACACAGGGGGACCCCGTTGCAATGGCAATGTATGCAATAGGCCTATCAGTGCTCCAACAAGAAATAAAGTATGAAACAACCGGGGTCAAACAAGTGGCATATGCTGATGACCTCACAGGAGCAGGAAAAGTGGAGGACATCAA
>NW_024718658.1:0-22500 GCF_018991925.1 Homarus americanus
TCATGGGAACAGTACCAGAGTACAACTGACATGTGGCTTTTGTTTTCGCAGTTGAAAGAAGGAAACCAAGTGAATCACACCCTCTGGAGACCAGATCAAGGGCTTCCTGCATGCTGAGGTAGTCAGGGGCGTGGAGGAGGACATCATCGGCCTATCCTGAGTGGACAACTTCTGTCGGCCACGGGAGTGATGCAATGGAGTGCATCAGAGTGTTAAACAAGGTGGGACTCAGGACTCCACCTTGAGGGGTGCCGAGGTTCATTTCTTGAACGGGAGATATAGAGCCTTCAATGCGAACCCGGGCCTGACGTCCAGTGAGGTAAGAGGCGATCCATTGAAGAAGTCCCCCTTTAACCCCTAACCGTGCAAGTTCAGCTAAAATGAGGGCAGGCTGAGCCATATCAAAGGCTCCCTTGATATCAAGGAAGACGGAGACGCGGGCAGTCTGATTGCAATAAAAGGAAGCAATGGAGTGTGCTGTGCTGCGATGTTGTATGAAACCATTGAGGGAGTTGTGGAGCCTATGGTGTGAAGAAGGTGACCATGGAGTATCCTATCCATCATCTTGCAAACACAGGAGGTAAGACTAATGGGTCGATATTTCCCAGGATCTCCCGGCTTAGGGATGGGGATAAAAGTGGCATTTTTCCAGTTAGACGGGAGAACCCCATGTCCATAAGACATATTGTAGAGAGCAAGCAAGGTGCCGTTAGGAATATTAGTACAGGCGTTGAGGACGGAGTAGGTTATCTGATCATCCCCAGGAGAGGTGTCTTTTCTAGAGCGACGAGCACTGTCAAGCTCGAACTGTGTGATGGGATGATCAGTGAGGGCAGGGGAGGTAAGAGCAGCACAAACAACAGGCTCAGACGCATCGATGCGAGCCTGCACTGCCTTCTGCATTGGATCTGGAAGTGCCTCAGGGGAGGAAGCTCATGCTCAGTCCTCCATTAAAGAGCAGGCAAGGGAGGTGGGGTCAGGGTGGGGAAGAGGCCTCCGTCGAGTACCCCGTATAGCATTAATCCGATTCCATACATAAGAAGTTGACGACTGGAACGATAGAGACCCCGTGAAGGATAGCCAGTCCGCCTCACGAATCCGACGACGCTCCTCAGTTGCAAAGGAGCACCAGTTTTCGAAGTCTTCCCAGTCCTCTGGAGAGCGAGACCTCCGTATGGCAGAGTGGAGATCACGGGTTACCTGCCGGAGATGTCTCATGGCAGGGATAAGATACCAGTAGTTGGTGGCACTTCTGGGGTGACGGGGAGGGCGTGGAGGGGCAGCGCGATTGACAGAGTCATACACGGCATCAACAAAATCAGCGCTGTAAGGGTCAAGGGACTGGGGGACAACATAGGAATCTGCCCAGGTAGAAAGGTATTGGGTAAAGGAAGGAACAGCATCTTGTGTGAGATGAAGGCGAGGGGATCGATAAGGAGCTGATGTCGGGGCAGAGAAGGAGAGCCTGAGATGAGTAGTAACGGCAAGATGGTCACTATACAGAGCAGGCTCGGTGCAGACGGTAGGATGAAAGGAGGTATGACCCTTCAATAGTAAGCCAACATCACGGAAACTATGGGGGAGGTGAGTAGGATCGTCAACACAAAGAAAGCGAACATCATCATCCTCATTAAGAAACTGTGAGAGATGTGATCCGTTAAGGGCACAGTCAGTTCTGCTATAACGCGATAGTTGTGTTCTTGTAAAACATCGTGTTATAGAAATTCGCTTAATAGAAATAACAGGGCTTATGGAGAAAATAGGTTAGGTGCAGATTACTACTCGAAATCGAAAAAAATTTAGTAGTTAGCCTAACACAAAGGTTAGCACAGTCTAAATAAATGTTACATTCATATCTAATAATGAAATCATACAGTAAATGTAACACTTTGCCTTGAAAAAATATGAATATAACTTGATGGGGGAGAAGGGTGATTTTGAGGTTGATAACATCGAGCTTCTCTTCAAGGGTTATAGCCTTTCTTTTACGATCATCACCGGGAATGCGACCACCAGAACGCTTCTTGGAGATATTCTTCTTTACCATATTCACAGTTAATACCACAAAATTGGAGAAATAGTAAGCAAAAATCACGTTACAGCAAACAAGCGTTCGCGTTATACAAATGTCGTTCCTCTATTCATAAATCGCGCTAGAGCCAATTCGCGTTGTCAAAACACGCGTTATAGCAGAACTCACTGTACATGGAGTGGGATGATCCGGAGTAAGAGTGGGATGGCGGGCATTAAAGTCGCCAAGAACAATAGTGGGAACCCCATCATGGAGGTGGTGAAGAACCTGGGGGTCCAGAGAATCACTCTTGAAATGAACATTGACTACACGAAGGGTCCGGTCACCAAGAGTAAGGGAGACAGAAAGTAATTCAGAGGGGAGTCCATGTGAGTCAGGTGAAAGGGAGACGAACAGATGGAATGGTGTTACGCACAAGGGTGAGGAGGCCACGAGCCTGCCCACGGTACCGAGGCAAGGTGTAAACAGTATAGCCAGAGAGGCGGAGTGGAGTAACATCGTCTGTGATGGTTTCCTGCAGTAGAGCAACATCTACTTGATGGGAGAGCACAAACTGGGCGAGGTCTGTCCGGCGAGGTCTAAGTCCCTGGATGTTCCATTGTAAGAAGAGGAGGGAACGGCCTCCAGTGTGAGATGAATCAGTGGGGCTAGACAGGGCTCCAGAGGAGGTACCAAATTCTGTTGAGGGTAATGGAGAGGGAGGAGTGGGAGAGCAAGAGATGGATCCCCCATCTCAGGAGAAGGAAGGAGGCGGGTCACCAGGGCTTGCAAAGTGCGCCCCTGTTGGGTCAGGGTTTCCAGAATGAGTTGTTGTTGCCACTGCAATGGCGCATTTGTTTTCACAAACGAGTCGAGTTGGGCAGAGAGAAGGTTGAATTGCTTGGAGTGGCGATCCAGACGGAGAGTGATTGTTTCCATAGAACTAACTTGGTGTACCTGTGCAGGGGCTGGAGGTGGCGGAGAGGATTGCCGAGGGCCCGACTGGGCATGTGGTGGTGGTAGCGACGGAGAGGGACTGTGAGGGTTCAGGTGAGCAAGAGGTGGTGGTGCTGGTGAGAGACAGCTGGGGTCCGGGTGGGCAGGAGGTGGTGGTGACTGTGTGGCAGGGCCGGCAACGATCTTGTTCCAAGAACGGGAGGGAGGGAGGGAGGGGAGAAAGGATGGGTGGTTGGGGTGATAAGGTAGAGGAGAGGAGATCAATGGGAAATCCTTGGTGGATGGAAGAGGCGGTGGTGGATAGGAGTGAGGTTTGGTTGACGGGCTTCGTCAGAGACGAGGGCGGTGGTACAAGGTAAGTTTTCCCCGGGCGAGAGCCAGGACGCTGTGGGCAATTGGCATTCCAGGCGTGGTGACTGCCATGGCAATTGACACACCGTGGACTAACTGGGATTTTGTTCTGAATTTTTTATTTGCGTTCCACTGTGTCGTGAGGGCGTCCGGTCAATTTGTCGCCGGTTAATTTATCGCTGGTCAATTCGTAGCCGGTCAATTCCTCGTCAGTCACGCCAGTCCTGGCCAACCTATTCAGGATCTTTAAAACAGGAGAGTCAAAAGCCAGGGATTTCCAAGGGTGACAAACAATCGGAAGAGAGGATACCCAGTATCTCTTTACTCGGACAATCAAGAAATAATCACAAGATAACACGGTCACTACTCAACAAAATATAGCCAGAAATAGATAACACAAGGCAATGCACAATCCTATACGGCACTCTATGAATTTTAGGTTAGGTTAGGTTCAAATTGTAAACCATTCATATCAAATTTACCGACGAGAAATTGACCGGCGACGAATTGACCTGGCGACGAATTGACCTGGCGACGAATTGACCTGGCGATGAATTGACCTGGCGATGAATTGACCTGGCGACGAATTGACCTGGCGTCGAATTGACCGGCGACGAATTGACTGGCGACGAATTGACCTGGCGACGAATTGACCTGGCGACGAATTGACTGGCGACGAATTGACTGGCGACGAATTGACCTGGCGACGAATTGACTGGCGACGAATTGTCTTAGCACCGTCGTGAGGACCTGCACAGAAACCGCAGGCGACCATCCTCGTGCACTCCCAGGTGCGGTGTTTCCACGATTGGCAACGACCACAGATTTTCGGGGTTCTGATTAATCGGTCGAGAGGACAGTTGTGAATAGGTCCTACATTCACCTTCCGAGGGAGGGGGCCCACCCACCAGCCGATGAGTTCGTTGGATGGACGTTTGGAGACCGGGTTGATGCGGCGCTCCATGTCCAGTAGTTGTGGGAGAAGAGGGCGAAGATCGTCGATGGGATCTCCCAGGGTACGTGGCGAACCATTACCTTGGTACGACGAGTTTCTGGGGTGATGATGGTGAACTTCAGCATCACCTCCCCCTGGGGAGCAGGAAAGCCCACTTGAGTGAGCAGGCGCACCGTCTCGTCCATTTGTGTGGTGACTTTTATGGCTGTAGGACCTCGGTGGAGGCGAAGTGTTGAGTCCTGAAGTGGAGAGCAGTGACGGAAGAACCAGGTTGTCCGTGTGCTCAGAGGCAAGTCCCGAGGAAAGGCGAGACGACGAAGGCGCGACGGGGCAGGGAGATAAAGGGAATCCCCTTTGTCCATCGTAGGCGGAGGGTCGGTCATAGAGCCACATGTAAGCTCACTTGGGGACCCGGATGACAGGAGGAGGCCCCCCTCTACAGCCCCAGACGGGGTGTGAGAGGGAGCCGTGGCCCCTGCTGGAAACCCTGACTTCTGAGGTTTCTGCTTCTTATACTTGTCTTCAAGATGAAAGTCGTCAGCATCACTGTCACCTACTGCCGCCGTCTCCAACGAACGGGAGCGTTTAACGGTGGGCAATAGGACACGTTGGCAACACTGCAGTCAGATGGAGTGGTAAAGACGTCACTGCTACGTCACACTTCACATTGCGCATGCGCAAACTTGAAAAACTTCGACCAGAGGGACCGGGTGGTAGGACCAGATGTTTTTATCCCCAAAAATGACAAAGTCCAAAAGTAAAAAGTAAAATAGATGCCACTGTGCTGATAACTGGGTCTTACTATAGTTGTCTGCACAGGCTGGAATTAGTAGACTCGCTGAATTCGTCTGAAATACGACTTTTAAGGAGCAGTCTCTTACAGCCTTTGTTGACACCTACGGCACGCATGCGTGTTCAATGACTTCATTGTCTTCAACCCTTACTGTGTGAATATTCTTCCTGTTACATGCTGCAGTGACGTGTCCCTTGGTGTTGCACTTGTTACACACATAGTCGCGGAAGCGACAATTTCCTCTCTGATGCCCGGGTTTTGCGCAAGAGAAGCACTTGTTTATGTAGAAGGCTTGACCTGAAGAATTTCCTTCCCTAGCAGTGGAGTGGTTATACTGCTTGGGCATAGCCCTTGCCTTGCACACTGGTTGTGGTGACTTTCTTGAATGCTGGACTTGATGCACTGAAACTTCTACATCACTATCTGCAGCTTGAACTTGGTGAACAGGCGCATTTTGATTCCGGAACTGCTGCGTCTCAACGGCAGCAACCTCACGAGCTTGGGCTATTTGCAGACATTCTTCAAAAGATCTTTTGGCAGTAATCAGCTTCTTTTGGGTCTCAGCACTGTGGATCCCACTTACTAACTGATCCCTCAATGCTCTGGTGAGGAACTGACCAAAATCACATGCTGCAGCCATGTGTCTTAGCCTAGCACTGTAGTCTGTAATGGACTCATTCTTCCTGAATGCATCTGTGGAATTTAAAAGTTTCAGCAATGTGAAGTCTTTTGGGCTTGTAGTGGTCTGTCAGTAACTTAATTAGTTCATCAAAAGTCTGTTCCTTGGGTAACTTTGGACTCTATAAATCTTGTAGTAATTTGTAGGTACTTTTTACCCAGGCCAGCAACTTTTCTTTTTCTAACAGCCTGAATTGTGGTATCATTGGCATCATCTGGATAAGTGCCATTCTCATTTGCGCAGAAATATTGCTCTAATCTTTCATTGTAACTAGTGAAATCCTCTGTGGAAGGATCAAACGAATCAATATAGCCAAGCAAGCCCTGAACTGCCATTTTTGGGTAGCACAAATGTTTTGAATCCGGCTGATTCTTCAAACTCACCCTTCTCTCCTTTATACTTTAATTCACTCTTCAAAAGTGACTGGTAATACTGTAAGCCTTACTGTACAAAGCAGTCCCATCCTTGTTGCCAAATGCTGTGGTTCCTTCATTTCTTTAGGCTATTTATGTAGGAGATATTGAGGCACAGTCTTTTAAATCCCATATTTATTTCGTGCTCCCTTTACAGTGAGTCTCCATTTACAAAAAAAACCTCCCTACAGTGAGTCTACATATAAACAATCAACATTTAAAGTACATGAATACTGTACAGTTGTTGCTGTAATAATATAGATTATTCTTTGATACAATTATTTGTACAGTAATATATATAACACTAACCATTCAAAGAAACCTACCTAACATTACCTAACTTCCTAGCCGGGGGTGGACCCCCCATCATATTAAACAGAACGTACTTAGCCGATCAGAGTGCGCTCACGTTAAAATAGCATTACCTTGTAGTTGGAACTTAGCTGGTTATGGCGAAATGTCCACTACATTATTATTATTATTATTATTATTATTATTATTATTATTATTATTATTATTATTATTATTATTATTGTCAGTTTAGGATAGTAACCAGGTTTTGAATTCTATTATTTTATTGTTTCCAACCACATTACCTCACAAAAATAAGACAAATTTCTTCTGTGACACTTTATGCGCTGACAAGAAAGAACGGAGATATAGCAAATTAAAAAACCACAACATTTCCTTGAAGAGTTCTGTTCTCGGCAATAGGTAAACAATAAACTGAGGCGAATGATGCAATAAGGTAAACACGGGGCCCGTTTGTAACTTGTTTTATGTCTTGCAATGTGGCAAGGCGATAGCCAATAGGCTAGGTTAAGCTAAGTTAGGTTAGGTCCTTCCCTCATCCCTGTCATGGGGAAGGGGGACTTTACTTGAAAATGGGCGGTTAGCACCAGAAACGAAGGTCAGATTCGTTCGAATTACAACGGGAACCATAGGAAAAATTTATTTTTTATGGAAAAATCGAAACCTGGCTGCTATCATAAATTGACCATTATTATTATTATTATTATTAATTATTATTAATAATTAATTAATTATTAATTATAATAATAATAATAATTATAATAATAATAATAATAATAATAATAATAATAATAATAATAATAATAATAATAATAATAATATTTTTGCCCCCTAGGTCCTGTTATGTGTCAGTGACCTATTGCGGAATGAATATTTAATCCCATAAAAATGATAATTTAGACATTTTGGAGCAATACGTAACTAGTTTCGGTTAGAGGCGTGCTGTTTTTGTCAGTGTTGATGTTTGGCCTCCTTATGCCACTTGTTCTGCCAGCTGTCGTGTCTCACCACCACCCGCCGCACCCACCCACCCACCACTCACTCCTCAACTCTTGCCCATAGTCCTGCTTCCTCGCCCCCCCCCTCCCCACACCCCTGCTCCTGCACTCCCGCCCACCTCTGCTCCACTCACGCCCACACTCTTGCTCCTGCACTTACGCCCGACCATCTCTCCACAGACCTACACATCCAATCCCGTATCATGTGCCTTAAGTGAGCTGTTATGACTGAGGAGGATGGAGGAGAGTGGGAGAGGAGAAAGGGTGGAAGGGAAGGAAGGGGAGGAAGGAAAGGGTGGAAGGGAGAGAAGAATGGAGGTATCAGGTGGAGGCGGCGGGGCGGGACAATACCACCTGTAGGGAGTGTATTAGGGGTGACAACTAAGAACACAGGGGCGGCACTTTACCTTCCACCTGGTGGATTGGCTTATGATTTACCTCCCTCCCTCCCCTCCCTCCCTCCCCTCCCCTCCTCAGCCTGGGCCGGAACCTAATTACTAATCACTCTCTTAATCACCTAGCCTGTCTTGTCCGTCAACTAGCCGTCAACTACCGACTGTCGGCGCCTGTTTCTCCTTTTCCTCCTTCTCTTTTCCTTATCCCTTCCCCTTCATTCCCTCTTATCCGCTCCTCCTCCCATTTTCTTCCCTGCTGTTTACATTCTACCCCTCCCCTTCCCCCCACTCCCCACTCACCCCCCCTCCCCCCCCCACTCCCCCTCCCTCCCCTCCCCCATCACCTCCAGCCTCGGGTTCAGGGTCCATAAGGTTAGGTTAGGTTGAGTTAGGTTAGGTTAGGTTAGGTTAGGTTAGGGGCGTTCACAGTTACTAATACTCCACGTTTCGAAGCAGGACCCGGACGGTATGACCTCTGACCTCTGGAGTGGGATTGAGGTAGTAGCCGTAGAGGGAGGTACTTGAGGCCAACATTTACATACTGGATGAGTTTATTGTCATGCTTGATGTGCGAGGGGTGTTGCCATCCTGGTCTGGCCTCACTTAGTGTTGCCGCCGCCCTCCCTCGGCCTCCACTGTACCTCCTTGCCGGCCTCCCTGTCTTCCTATGCCTCAACCTCACTGTACTCTATGCCTCCAACCTCACTGTACCTCCTTGCCTCAACCTCACTGTACTCCTATGCCTCCAACCTCACTGTACCTCCTATGCCTCCAACCTCACTGTACCTCCTATGCCTACCTCCTTGCCTCCTATGCCTCAACCTCTGCCTGCTTCCCATACTGCCCCGGGTCACTGCACCACCACCGTCCTCCTACACCACCACCGTCCACCTGCACCACCACCATCCCCTGCACCACCACCGTCCCCTGCACCACCACCGTCCCCTGCACCACCACCGTCCCCTACCACCACCGTCCTCCTACACCACCACCGTCCCCTGCACCACCACCGTCCTCCTACACCACCACCGTCCTCCACCACCACCGTCCTCCTACACCACCATCGTCCTCCACACCACCACCGTCCTCCTACACCACCATCGTCCCCCACCACCACCGTCCTCCTACACCACCACCGTCCTCCTACACCACCACCGTCCCCCTGCACCACCACCGTCCCCTGCCCACCACTCCCCTGCACCACCACCGTCCCCTGCACCACCACGTCCTCTCACCACCACCGTCCCCTGCACCACCACCGTCCCCTGCACCACCACCGTCCCCTGCACCACCACCGTCCCCTGCACCACCACCGCCAGGTTGATCAGGAACCTCTTGAAGAAGCTCGGCCCTCTTGATGACCCTTGTGTCCGCACCACAAACACATCGTCAGTGTGGGCATACACCACGCCCGGCGCTCCTTGTTAGCCCGCCTCGGTGATGTTGAGCGTACCTTCGCCAACCTTCCCTAGTCTTTGATTCCTCTTATTAACTGCATAGAGAACGAACGCCAGGCAGACATTCGCTACCTATCATGTTATTATTACTGATATTAGATATACACACCATTGACTTTGTGAACTACGCCAGACGCACCATCGTTGAGGACTGTACAGGTTACTGAAGGTTACAGGTAGTCTTAGTGAAGGAGTGTTATTATTAACCTGTAGGATACCTGTCTGTTTATAGTTTAATGACAGGTGATGGATGCTTAATGACAGGTGTTGGGAAGCTTAATGGCGGGTGTTGGGAGCTTAATGACGTGGTGGATGTTTAATGACAGGTATTGGGAGCTTAATGACAGGTGTTGAGAGCTTAATGACAGCTGTTGGAAGCTTAATGACCGGTGTTGGAAGTTTAATGACAAGTGTTGGAAGCTTAGAGGCGTTGTTAGAGAGTATCATCATTGAGGTATCACTGTCTCGTTACTAGGTACTAAGTTGAGAATAATAATAACGATATTAATAATAATAATAATTTACGGGTTATTAAAAAGTATAATTATAATATATATATTGGGGAGTGGATTAACTAAAACTATCAGTACAATAAGGCGACGTGGGTGTGGTGGTTGTTGGGTATGGTGAATATTGTTGTTTGGGGTGATTGGTTTAGGGTGGGACTGACCATGTTCTACCTACAGTACCCCATCGTTCCACTACATGTTCCACCTACATTAATCCCCATCCATTACCCGTTCCACCCTCACTCCACTTGTTCCACCCACATTACTTCACCCTCCTACCTCATCCAACCCACATTACTCCGTCTACCCACCTTTTCCATCCACACTGCTCCACCCTTCATCGTATCCATCATCCATTCACACTCCACTGTTCCACCTGTGTTATGACAATTTACCTGTCCCATCGTTTTCACTAATTAACCACAGGCAATTAGAGCCAATTATCTATCACCTGTCGGATAGTCAGTTAGTATACCGAACACATCTCTCTCTCTCTCCTTCCTCCTCTATTCCCCTCCTCCTCTTCTTCCTCTCCTCCTCCTCCTCTGCCCTGCTCCTCTTCCTCTTCTCCTCAAACTTTCTCTACCTCCTTCCACCTCTCTTCTCCTCCCCATCTCTTCCTCTTTCTCATATCTTTCCTCATCCTCTCCTTTCTCTTCCTCCTCCTCCCCTCTCATCTTCCTCTCCTCCTCCTCTCCTTCTCCTCCCACTCGTCTCGGCTCTCCACCACTAATCGTTTGAGCAAATTATAAGAATCCTGATAAATTTAAGTTCAGTGTTTATAGGTGTAGGAGCCAGGCCAGGGGTGACGTGTGAGCCAGGCCAGGGGTGACGTGTGAGCCAGGCCAGGGGTGACGTGAGCCAGGCCAGGGATGACGTGTGAGCCAGGCCAGGGGTGACGTGTAAGCCAGGCCAGGGTGACGTGTAAGCCAGGCCAGGGGTGACGTGTGAGCCAGGCCAGGGGTGACGTGTGGAGCCAGGCCAGGGTGACGTGTGAGCCAGGCCAGGGGTGACGTGTGAGACCAGGCCAGGGATGACGTGTGAGCCAGGCCAGGGGTGACGTGTGAGCCAGGCAGGGGTGACGTGTGGGCAGGCCAGGGGTGACGTGTGGTGGGCCAGGGGGTGACGTGTGAGCCAGGCCAGGGTGACGTGTGAGCCAGGCAGTCAGTCACCTGTGGGGTAATCTTATCAGGGGCTCAGCGGGGATAGTGTTTATCTTTCGTCGTGATATCATCAAGTCATCGATTACCTGTCACCAGTGTTTTGTGTTAGCCAGCGGAAGTGGTTGGGTTAGAGTTAGGTTAGCCTTAGGTTAGGTTAGCCTTAGGTTGGAGTTAGCCTTAGGTTAGGTTAGCCTTAGATTAGGTTAGCCTTAGGTTGAGTTAGGTAAGATTTAGTTAGCCTTTGGTTAGGTTAGGGTTAGATTAGGTTAGCCTTAGGTTAGGTTAGATGGGTTAGCCTTAGGTTAGGTTAGATTAAGTTGTATGGGTTGGGTTAGGTTAGGTTAGCCTTAGGTTAGGTTAGATTAAGTTAGCCTTTGGTTAGGTTAGATTAAGTTAGCCTTAGGTTAGGTTAGATTAAGTTAGCCTTAGGTTAGGTTAGCCTAGCCTCGCCTCTCCTTATACTTGATACATTACCCTGTCACCCTCATATCTTCACCTTATATCCCACCCTCCTTACATTCCACAACCTCCCCTCACACCTCCTCACCTCACCCCACTCTCCGCTCACCTCTCTCATCACCCTCACCCCACTCTCCGCTCACCCCTCTCATCACCTCACCCCTCTCCCCTCACCCCCTCTCCCCTCACCCCTCTCCCCTCACCCCCTCTCCCCTCACCTCTCTCCCTCACCCTCACCCCCTCTCCGCTCACCCCTCTCATCACCCTCACCCCTCTCCCCTCCACCCCCTCTCCCCTCACCCCTCTCCCCTCACCCCACTCTCCCCTCATCCCTCTCATCACCCTCGCCCCCCTCTCCCCCTCACCCCTCTCCTCACCTCCCTCACACTTGACTTACCACGAACTATGTGAGAGCAATACAAGGTTGTCGGTGGGGAAGATTTTCACACCTCGTTCAACTATTCAAATGTGACGTAAACTTTCTTCTATGTCAGGACAGCACGGGCGAAGAGCAACGCCTGGCGAACCTTCCATTCCCTCCGCCCGACAATAACATTCATGGTATTTTAGGAACACCATGACAGGCATAGTATAGGAGAATGTGTTTACGCCAGGCGGTCTTGATTGCTCGTATTGGATGTTACCATGTTCCCGTTTTCTTTGATGATCGAAGGACTATGTTATTGTGTTATTAAGTGATCTTGTTGTGTGTGTGTGTGTGTGTGTGTGTGTCAAACCATTTACATTTGTCTGAATTCTTGTAGACATAATTTGAAGAGAACTTTAGTAGTATTAGTAATAAGTATGATAGTGTTAGTAATGACATATTAAGTAATAATGGCTGAGATAACATAATTAGTTTAAGTGTATAAATAGAAATTTCCTATGAAAAGTCACTTATGAAAACTTTATAAATGTGGAGTTTAGTTTAAAAAAAATAATTATTCTTTTGCATTTGTCACTCCTTTTACTCTCACCTCTCATTCACCATTCTCACCTCTCATTCACCCTCATTCTCACCTCTCATTCACCCTCATTCTCACCTCTCATTCACCCTCATTCTCACCTCTCATTCACCCTCATTCTCACCTCTCATTCACCCTCATTCTCACCTCTCATTCACCCTCATTCTCACCTCTCATTCACCCTCACTGTCACCCCTCATTCACCCTCACTGTCACCTTATTCACCCTCATTCACCCTATTCCTCATTCTCACCTCTCATTCACCCTCACTGTCACCCTTCATTTCACCCTCACTTGTCACCTTATTCACCCCTCATTCTCACCTCTCATTCACCCTCATTCTCACCTCTCATTCACCCTCATTCTCACCTCTCATTCACCTCATTCTCACTTCTCTCACCCTCATTCTCCCTCTCATTCACCCTCATTCTCTCTCATTCACCCTCACTGTCACCTTATTCACCCTCATCTCACCTCTCATTCACCCTCATTCTCACCTCTCATTCACCCTCATTCTCACCTCATTCACCCTCATTCTCCTTCTCATTCACCCTCATTCTCACCTCTCACCCTCACTGTCACCTTATTCACCCTCATTCTCACCTCTCGTCACCCTCTCATTCACCCTCATTCTCACCTCCATTCACCCCTCTCATTCACCCTCATTCTCACCTCTCATTCACCCTCACTGTCACCCCTCCTTAGTGTCATTGTCACCCTCACCCCTCACTGTCACCTTCCTTTCACCCTCACTGTCACCCCTCCTCACCCTCACTGTCACCTCCTTAGTGTCATTGTCACCCTCACCCCTCACTGTCACCCTTACTCTCCACCCCCCATCATCAGTGTCACCCATAATTCCACCCCTTCCCTCACCTCCCATCACTTCACCTCCCTCCCCTCACCGTTACCCATAATTTCTCTCTCACCTATCCCTCTTTCCCTCCCTTTCTCCTCCCTCACTTGCCCTCCGCCCCTTTACTCACCTGGATATCCCTCACCTCTCTTCCTCACCTGTCCTCTTCCCTCCCATCACCCCTCATCTGCTCCTCCGCTCTATTCACCCCTCGTGTTCGTCCCCCCACGTGTCCCGTCACCCCACGTGTTCTTTTCCTCCCCTCGCCACTCATCTCCTCATCCGTCACCACTCACGTTCTCATATCCTCCCCTTCACCCTCTCTCTACCCGTCACCCCATCACCCCTCACCCCTTGCCCATCACCCCTGCCCATCACCCCCTGCCCATCACCCCATCCTCCTTCTCACCCCCCCTGCCCATCACCCCATCCTCCTCACCCTCCCTGCCCATCACCCACCTCATCACACCCCTCTTCCCGTCACCCCATCACTCCTCCCCTTCTACCCGTCACCACCGCCGCCCCGTGTGATAATAATTACAGGTGTTAGGGGTTGTGACGGGTGTAGTGCGGGACATTCATCAGGGTCACGTTACGGGTGATGCGTCACGAGTGTCTCCCTGTGTGGCCGTCACGGTGACTTATATCCTCATTTCTCTCTTTTGCAGGTGAGTTGTGACGCGGCGGCCGGACAGGTGACGTGCCTCCCTCCCTCCACCCTCCCCGTTTTGTCTCCATTCCCCCACTCTCTCCTTCCCCTTTCCCTTTCTCCCTACACCCCCCCTTCCTCCCTCTCCTTGTCTCCTGTTTTTCCTCCAGCTTCTCTCCTCCTCCTCCTCCCAGCTTCCCTCCCTGTTGTCGCTACGTGCAATCAATCACATGTCGACCTTCTTTTGGTAAATATCATGGCACTGGGAATGTTGATGGTGTGTGGGGGGATAGAGAAGAGAAGGCAGAGAATGGGAGAAGAGAGAAAGAGAAGAAGGAGGAAGAGGTCAGGCAGGTTACAAGTACACAAGATAAGGACTCGCCCTGGGGTCACGATCGCATTGCTTATTACAACACCAGAGGCTGTAGGTCACCTCTTCCCCCGTCTGTCCCAATGGGCCCGTGTTCTAATAGACCCCTGTACCTGTCTAAACTTAAGCGTTAGTATTGGGGCCCATTTGGACTTGCCCTCATGTGGTTAGAATGGGTTAGTTTGGGCCCTATTGAGGTGGGCCTGTTAGAACTGGGACCCATGGACAGGTCCCATTCCTCATGATTTGATGGGGCTTATTAGGAATGGGGGGGAGGAGATTTGACCAGACACCTTCAAAGCCCCGATTTCAAAGGTCTTGGATTAACTCCCCTCTCCCCTCCCCACCCTCCCATCTCCCCCTCCCCTCTCCCCCCTCCCACCTCTCCTCCCTCCCACCTCCCCCTCCCACCTCCCCTTCCTTATCTAGAAATATTAAGATCACACCCTCACCTCGCTGCGACAATAAACAAAGATGGCCGCCACATTGACGTCAAAATAAAAACTTACGAGACTCGAACGTTAATTTAAGCGTTTTTTGTGTCCCATAAGATAAAAAAAAACTTACGGGTGTTTGAGAATTTCAATATATTACCCTCTTTCGTCTCTACTTGTCTCTTTATCTAACCGCAGTCTAACCGCACCTCCAGCTCCTATCCACACTATCCGCTCCTATCGCAGCTGTGTGTGTGTGTGTTTGTCAGGTAGTGTTGTGGTTCTGTGTTTTATTTGTGGCTAATGAACTTTTAATCCTGTTTTATTATGTTTTTGTTGTTTGTCTGTGTGTATCTATCTATCTATCTATCTATCTATCTTTGTCTATCTATCTATCTATGCAATGAAAACACAAGACCCACAAAAGTGAAGAGGGTGTTAGTAGTGCCCACCCATCCATTACCCACCCACCCCATCCATTACACCCACCCCACCCATCCATTACACCCACCCCATCCCCCCACCCCACCCCACCCCACACCCCACCCCACACACCCCACCCCACACCCCACCCCACCCCACACCCCACACACCCCACCCACACCCACCTAGGCTGTCTGGTACCTTCACCTCATGTCTTGATCTCCTGTTTAAATAACAGGTCTAATTATGTCTCGTCATCTTCTCTTTAGTGCTGACTTACAGGTGATACAGCGGGTATTTGAAGTGTGCCGCCGTGTGTGGAGTGGGTGATTGAGTGTGTGGTAGTGTGTGTGTGTGTGTATGGGTGTGGGTAGATGTATGTGGAAGTGAGGTTATATATGTGTACAGGTGGTGGGTGTATGAATAGGATATATCACATTTAGACAATTTAATACACACACCACCCAGCCACCCCACCCACCCCAGCCACCCCACAGCCCACCCACCCAGCCCACCCACCCAGCCAGCCACCCACATCAAGACAAACACCCACCGTGGAAAGGTATTAGTAAGAGTATTTGGTGATAGACTCTGAGCTGTGCAGGCAGTCAGTCTCCTGCCAAACACCTCCTGAAAACTATTACCTCTAACACCGAGTCTTTGTACCTGCCGTGCGCCGCCCTCCCTCCCTCCCTCCCTCCTCCTCCCTCCTCCTCCTCCCTCCCTCCCTCCCTCCCCTCCCTCATATCTCTCTCTCTCTCTCTCTCTCTCTCTCTCTCTCTCTCTCTCTCTCTCTCTCTCTCTCTCTCTTTCTTTCTTCATCGTTCCTTTTTTTGTCTTTATTTCTTGTTCCTCCCTTCCTTTCACCCTTTCATCCCCTCTCCCACCTTCCCTATCCGTTCTTTCCTCTCCCATCTTTGCCGTTCCTCTTTTTTTGTCTATTTCTCGTTCCCTTCCTTTCACCCTTCCTCCCCTCTTTCACTCTCCCTCCCTCCCCTCCACCACCCCCTCTCTCTCCCTCTCCACCTTTCCCTCTCGTTCTTCTCCCTCTCACCTTCTCAGTCCCTCTTTTTTTATCTATCTCTTGTGACAGGAGTGTGAAGGGTAACATTACTATTGACAGGATAACGGCGTGAACAGGATATCATGACGGCGTGAACAGGATAACATTACTATTAACAGGATAACGGCGTGTTGCCTATCTGGTAAGTAGAGGCATTATAGGCTGTGGTCGCTGGCTGTTGCTTTTACACCTGGGGGACTGCTGTGGTTTGGGGCCGGTGAGAGGTGTAGGTGGACACGCTAAGTTCACACGCCTCCTCCTCCTCCTCTTCCTTCTTCTTCCTCCTCCTCCTCTTTTCTTCTTCTCCTCCTCCTCCTCCTCTTTTCTTCTTTCTCCTCCTCCTCTTTTCTTCTTTCTCCTCCTCCTCCTCGTCGTATTCTTCCTTTTCACACTACGATTTTTTCCTCCCTTTCCTCTTGCTCCTTTTCCTCTTCTTCCTCTTCCTAGTCTTCCTCCTTCTCCCTTCATCCTCCTCCTCCTCCTCCTCCTCTCAATCAATAAATGTTCACCTTTCACAGTTAACACCTGTACATATATAATCACTAATTAATACTAAAGACTAAACAAATACCTCTACTGTAAGCATCTGATGGCTGTGTCGGCTACTGCAAGGTCAGATTGTTGCCTCACTGTTTACTACCGCTGTATACCTGCACCGTCTAGGTAAACTGTGTACCTGAGTTGTCTATACACTTGCTGAACGCTATACCTGCATTGTCTATATACACACCGACCGATTGTAGTCTTCTATGAGGATTTTAGTGAATTATGTGTGTGTTAGTTGGTGCCGCTGTTCTGAGTAGTGGGTTGCTCCTCCACCCAAGAGCTGTTCCACCAGTGTACAAGTGGACTCTGTAGTGGATGCATGTATCACACAGTACACAAGGACCGGTGTATAGAGGCAGTTAATTCAGTCCTTCACCTCAACCGGGGATCGAACCCGTGACCCTTACCTTATGGTGAGAATAGATTAGACACAGCGGTATTAAATAAGCCGATAATTACCTTCCGATACCTGTAGTAGTGATTAGTGATAACTTCTAATGACTTAATGATGAGTTACCGGTGACATACGACTAATTATTAACATGGCCGTAATTACCAGCAAGTTGCTAGTGTTGTCAGTAAGATATGAGGCACTAGAAAGAGCGGGTGTGCGCGCCAGCACGTGGTTATTAGTGGGCTGTAAGCTGCTATTACCTGTAACGACCGGCCACTTGCCTCCGCTCACAAATTGTTGACAAACAAGTGGTCGTTAAGGACACGTGATTAGTTGCAATACAACACCACCAACACCACCATCAACTTTACCTCCACCACCACTATCACCATCACCACCATCATCACCACCACCACCACCACCACCATCATCACCACCACCACCACTACCACCATCACTACTACCACCACTACCACAACCACTATCACCACCACCACCACCACTATCACCATTACTACCGTCACTACCACCATCACCACCACCACTACCACCATCACTACCACCATCACTACCACCATTACCCCAACCACTACCACTATCACCACCACCACTACCACCATCACAACCACCACTACCACCATCACCACCACCTACCACTCACACCACCACTACCACCATCACTACCACCACTACCACCACCACCACCACCTCCCACACCCCCACCTTTACCACCACCCCCACCACTACCACCACCACCTCTACCACCACCACTCCACCCCTTTACCACCACTCCCCACCTTTACCACCACCCCCACCACCATCACCACCACCACTATCACCACCACCTTTACCACCACCCCCACCACTATCACTATCACCACCTCATCGGAAATGTTTGGTGTCGTCTACTAAAATTATGGAGAGGAGTTTTCGTGTGTAGCCGTGATGGGATTGGATGGAAGTGTTGTACAAGATCAAATTAACATATCAAAGGTCGGCTGGAGGCACGCTGGAGGGTTGAATAGACGGATGGATGGATGGAGTGAGGGTGGTGAATGGAGGTGTGAGAGGTGGGTGGTGGGATGGATAACGAGGAATGGAGAGAAGACCCTGGGTTAGCTGCGACTCTCAAGCCAGGGTGTGGGTAAATATGTCACCGTCAGGCAGGTCTTCATGTAACCTGCTGGAGTTGAAGGGCTTCTGCTGTAGGTGTAGACATGAACTTGTTGCCTCAGACCTGGAGTAATGCCGCCCTTCCTCTAGCTGGTGACGTGTGGTACTCTCCCTGTGACGTGTGGTACTCTCCCCTGTGACGTGTGGTACTCTCCCTGTGACGTGTGGTGCTCTCCCTGTGACGTGTGGTACTCTCCTGTGACGTGTGGTACTCCCCTGTGACGTGTGGTACTCTCCCTGTGACGTGTGGTACTCTCCTGTGACGTGTGGTACTCTCCCTGTGACGTGTGGTACTCTCCCTGTGATGTGTGGTGCTCTCCCTGTGACGTGTGGTACTCTCCCTGTGATGTGTGGTACTCTCCCTGTGACGTCGCCCAAGAAGAATATTTCACTCATAACAAGTTGAAGAATCCCAGCGTATTGAAACTTGTTCGGTGAGAGGAAGTTTTTAAGATGCCGAGGCGAGCTGTGGCACTATGCTGGTCGTGGCACTGATGGTGGTCAGTTGGTGGTGGCACTATGCTGTTGGTGGCACTATGCTGTTGGTGGCACTGTTGGTGGTGGCACTATGCTGTTGGTGGCACTATGCTGGTGGTGGCACTGTTGGTGGTGGCACTATGCTGTTGGTGGCACTGCTGTTGGTAGAGAACCTATTGTTAACGGTGGTAGTAGTTGTTGATGGCAGTGGTTGTTGACGTGATACTACTCTCATTATTACTACTACTACTACTTTGCTGTCGCTTGGAATCGAGTATGACGATCATCCAGCTGTGATACATTGATGTGAGTTATTAAGGATGTCACCTTCATTGGTGAGTTTCGAGGTGACTAAAGAGGCCGATACGGGATCGGCAGAGTTGTTCACAGATGTTGCACATGTGGAGGACTACATCTAGGGCGGGAAGGGCACGCAGCGTCTTTCAGGCGTTGGCGCTTGTCTGCCTCGTTATGCAGTCGGGCTATCTCGAAAGTCTTGACACCTTCTCGTGTGGTGTTCCTCCAAGCGTTACGGGAGGGGCTCGATTTGGCACTTTTTCAGGTTTGTCTTAAGACTATCCTTATACCTTTTCAGTTGCCCGCCAGCGTTACGTAACTATTCGTTAGGTGACTGTAAGTAGCTTCTTTGGCAGTCTACTGTCGTCCATGCGGGTAACATGGCCAGTCCAACGTAGTTGTTCATGAATAATGGTAGCCTCGATGCTCTACAGTTGGTGTCAGCAAGAGTACTGGCATTTGTTCTCTTGTCTTCCCAGCGAACTCGGAGGATGGAACGTAGACTACGTTGGTGAAAGTTTTCAAGTGCCTTGAGGTGCCTCCTGTATGTGACCCATGTCTCGCTGCCATATAGCAGGGTGGGGAGGACCACTGCTCGATATACGTGTAACTTTGTAGATAATATCAGCTCCCTATATAGTTGAAGACACGGTTTCGGAGTCTGCCAAAGGCTTGAGCTGCCCATCTGATCCTTGTGCTGAATCTCTTCATCGATGTCCGTGGTGGTGGACAGGTGGGAGCCGAGATACTGAAAGTGGTCAACATTAGAGAGGGTAGTACCGTTAAGCTGGATGGATGGTGGAGGTGTGGCTGAACCAGGGGCAGGCTGAACGAGAATCTGAGTCTTCCGTGCATTCACCTCAAGGACGAAGTGTGCATACGCATCTGCGTAGGTGTTCAGGATGTCCTGTAGGTCGCGTTCAGTGTGAGCAACAAGGGTGAGGTCATCTGCATACTGAAGTTCAGTGTGGAAGCTGCCGACACCGACACCACCACCACCACACCTCTCACCACTACTCTCACCACCACTACTCTCACCACCATTATCACCCTCATCACCTCACCTCAGTGTTTCAATATCCAAGAACCCCAAAAATAAGCCTAGGAAATATTACTGAAAAAACATTGATAATTTTGACTGTGTGTGTGTGTGTGTGTGTGTGTGTGTGTGTGTGTGTGTGTGTGTGTGGTCCTCAGGGTAGTGTGGGGAGAGGCTGCCGGTGAGATTTTATCAGAATTAAATGTATCGTCGATTTTCATCTCTGATTTTAATCTCTTTTCTTTTGGTCATGAAAAAATATGATTTGATTTTTTCCCCGTAAGGTATTTAATAATTATAATAATAATAATAATAATAAAATAATAATTGTAATGGTATAATGATAAAAGAGAAAGAGAGAGTAAATATAAGGACACACACACACACACACACACACACACACACACACACACACACACACACACACACACACACACACACACACACACACACCGCCTCTTTGCACCTTCACTCCTCAACACTTAATTATGGACGACCCGCAGTAGAGTCTGTGTGTAATTTCACGCCATCTTTGTTGCCTTAGATGGTGTTATTAGTTAAGGTAGATTAGGTTGTGTTAGGATTGGGTTGGGTTAGGTTAAGCTAGCTAGCTTCTCTCCTCCTCCTCCTCCTCCTCCTCCTCCTCCTCCTCCTCCTCCTCCTCCTCCTCCTCCTCCTCCTCCTCCTCCTCCTCTTCCTCCTTCCCTCCTCCTCCTCCCCCCTCCTCCTCCTCCCCTCCTTCCCCTTTTCTCCTCCCCTCTTTAATCCCACTGTATCCCCAACTACCTGAATGAATCTCTTCCCTCCTTTTTTGTCCCCCGACCCTCCCCCCCCATCCGTAAATGAATCTATTGCAGGGATAATGAGGTGAAGGGGTGAGGGGAGCAAGGACCACTTTGTTGACTCATCCACTACCCCTCACTCACCCCCACCACCCCTCACTCACCCCCCATCACTCACCCCCACTCACCCCCTCACTCACCCCCCACTCACCCCCTCACTCACCCCATCACTCACCTCCCCCATCACCACACCCCACCCTACTCACCCTCCCACCCTACTCACCCCTCCCAATCTCTACCACCCCTCCCACCCTACTCACCCTCCCACCCTACTCCCACCCTCCCACCCCACCTCCACCCTCCCACCCCACTCATCCTCCCACCCTACTCACCCTCCCACCCTACTCACCCTCCCACCCTACTCACCCTCCCACCCTACTCACCCCTCCCACCCTACTCACCCTCCCACTCTCCACCCCTCCCACCCTACTCACCCCCTCCCACCCTACTCATCCCTCTCCCACCCCACTCATCCCTCCCACCCCACTCATCCCTCCCACCCCACCTCATCCCTCTCCCACCCCACTCACCCTCCCACCCTACTCAACCCTCCCCACCCTACTCACCCCTCCACCCTACTCACCCTCCCACCCTACTCATCCCTCCCACCCCACTCATCCTCCCACCCCACCATCCCTCCCACCCCACTTCCATCCCTCCCACCCCACTCTCACCCTCCCACCCTACTCATCCCTCCCACCTACTCACCCTCCCACCCCACTCATCCCTCCCACTCCCACTCACCCGTCCCACCACTCATCCTCCCACCTACTCTCACTCTCCCACTCCCACTCCCACATCCTCCTCCCACCCTTCTCATCCCTCTTCACACTCATTCCCCCAAAAAATCGTTATTAGGGGCCAACCCAGCAATTACATTAGTAGAGCGGCGTGCTAGTGTGGGCGTGCTAGTGTGGGCGTGCTAGTGTGGGCTGTGGGTGTGGGCGTGTGCCATGCCTGTGTGGCTTAAACAGAACGTCGTGGGTCTTTTTACGGTGTGGGTACTTGTTTGGGTCGAGAGGGAAGGAGGTGGGGTGGGGGTGTTGCTGTGGTGTGGGCGGGTGTGTGGTATTGCGGTGTGGGCGTGTGTGAGTCGCTATCAGACTCACGTGCTGTTGGACACACCTCCACATTGTCAAATGGCGTGCACCATTGACAAAGGCGACCTGTGGGTGTTAATGACGACCTGTAGCACGCCGCCTCCATGTGCTACTGATAACCTTATCTTACCTCCTGCTACTGCTCCAACCTTCTCCTCGGGTACATAGGTCTCTCTCTGCCTCCCCTCACCCCTCCCCCTCCCCTCACCCCTCCGGGTCTGGTCGTCGTCCCAGAGTCAACACACACACACACACACACACACACAAATGAATGATCGCACCACTGTTATTCATTCATAATTCTCTCTCTCTCTCTCTCTCTCTCTCTCTCTCTCTCTCTCTTCTCTCTCTCTATCAGTAGCTACCTACCTACGTCCACCACCAGCACCTACTTACCCCTGGGCCACCTCAACCCCTTCC
>NW_024718658.1:25000-33223 GCF_018991925.1 Homarus americanus
TTGAATGATAAAATAAAATAGCAATTATGTATGAATGTATGTATGTATGTATGTATGTATGTATGTCCGCCGTGTCCCTTGGAACTCATTTACTAGCGGAGGTGTTAAAAAAAACCGCTTATAATGATCGGTTTTACGTGCCTTCTGAATACCGGCGGGTTTTTTTTTTTGTCGCGGATACTTGCCCGGGTAATAGTGTGTTTGTTCATTTGTTTGTTTATTTGTCTGTATTTGTTTATTTATCTTTTTGTATTTTGTTTACGTGTTTGTGTATTTGTTGATTTGTTTGTATTTGTTTATTAAGTTGTGTATTTGTTTGTATTTGTTTATTTATTCGTGTATTTGTTTATGTATTAAGTGTTTGTTTCTCTCTCATTCTTTATTTACTTGTTTTTATTTTGTCTCGTTTATTTGCGCTAGTGTTAACATCAACAACAACAAATACAGACAAACTACCTGTAATTTAACTGTAATAATGTTTGTGTAGGTCATTAGTTTATCTGTAACAATGTAATGATTGTAATAGAGGAAATGTACACACACACACACACACACACACACACACACACACACACACACACACACACACACACAACAAATAGAAATAGATTATTATTATTTATTAAATTTTCTTATTTACAAATCTCTCTTTGATGTTCTGTGTTTGTTTGTTTGTTTGTTTGTTTGGTTGTCTGTGTTTATTTGTTGATTATTGTATTGTGGTTAGAATAAGAGTCGCTGTGGCTGAGTGGATACAGTACTCACCGTTTGTCCTGAGGGTAGTTGGTTCGATCTCGGGGGGGTTCCTAGTTCATCCACCAAGTGTGTGTGTGTGTGTGTGTGTGTGTGTGTGTGTGTGTGTGTGTGTGTGTGTGTGGGCAGGAGAAAGTTAGAGGCAATCTGTTGTCAGCGGCCGCATCAATGGGGGTATATTTGTTGTCATTAGTTACCATTAGAAAGGGGAGGAAGGGCGCGGTCATTGTCGGAGGAGAGGGAGACGAGGGTGTAGATGTTGTCATTTGGAGGGGAACCAGAGGGGAGTGTTTGTTGTCATATGTTGTCACTGGGGTTTATTCCCATTGTCCGATCATGTAAGCACCCCTCACCCGAACGAGGGGAAAAAAGGGGGAGGAGGGGTGGAGAGAGAGGGGAGGAGAGGGGGTAACTAGCTGCTGACCTGGTATACATACACACCCCTATCATTTAAGCCCTATACCTCCCCCTCCCCTCCCTCCCCTCCCCACCACCACCCCTCACGGCCCATGTCCTCGTAGTAGTACCTTCACCCCCCCTCCCCCAGCAGCGCCTTCTACGTGTTCTCTGCCCCCCTCCCCTCCCCCTCTCTCTCCTGCTGTGTCGCCCTTCTGAGTGTTTTATAAATCCTTGAGGTTGTTATCAAGTATGTGGGTAATGTTGGTTGTATCGAGGTCCGGCGGCAGTGAGGACCACTTTTTTTTATCGGAAATATTGACAGATTTTAGCGCGTCCGGGAAAGAACCGCCAGGTGAGAATTGGTCCCGATGGTCGATTGGTGGTGAACCGGGGGTAGTGAGGGTCGACCTTATGTACTGTTGATGATTGACACTGTCTGCCTCTCCGCTGTGTGTCGATAGTGGTGGTGGTGTGTACTGTGTGTGTGTGTGTGTGTGTACCTTGTTGCATGGTCACTGGCAAACCCTCTACACACACACACACACATTTTAGCCCACCACCACACAGTAGCTCTTGTTATTGTTAGCTGTGAAAGTTTAATCCTTGGCGATTCTTAACGTTAGTGGCTGGGATATGAACCAATACTGAATGACTGTGTGAGCCAGTGTCGGGGTATGTACTGTATGTATGTATGTATGTATGTATGTATGTATGTATGTATGTATGTATGTATGTATGTATGTATGTATGTATGTATGTATGGCGCGGCTCGGTGTTATGGTGTGGTGATGGATGTGGTTGGTATGTGTGTGTGTGTGTGTGTGTGTGTGTGTGTGTGTGTGTGTGTGTGGACACAGGTAATAAACTTTTCCAGTGAATATCATCGGGCAGGTGTCGACGCCGTCACGATTAATGAAAAACACCTGTGGATGACGTCACTAAATTTCCAGCTTGTCGTCGATAGATAGATAGATAGATAGATAGGTAGATAGATAGATATTAATAGATATAGAGAAACAGGTGTGTAGATCGATACTGTGAAACAAGTGTTCAGATACAGTATAGGTGAATCACTCGCAGGTAACCCACTACTTAATTAGGGGACAGGTATGTCATAAGCCTCTCGCTGACCTAAAGGTAAATGTCATTCCCCTGGGTGACTCTGAGCCTTACACGAGGACAGACAAGTTCCAACACTCCTTCACTAATACGTAAATCAGTTCATAAATACGGGTTATAATAGCGAGACTCCGGGGTCACCTGGGAGTTAATTACCTCTGTTAATTAGATGAAGAACAGGTGTGTATATAAACATCAATTAACGTTTATATAGATGAGGAAAAAACATATATATAATTAAACACTAATTGACGGTTATATATAAATTGATATATGTATATAGATAAATTAAAAGATAAAAGATATAATTAAATTGAGAGGTGATTGAGGGGGGGGAGGGGGGGTTGGGGGAGGGAGGTAACTACAGGTGTGTGTATATAAGTATCATCTCTGCTTGGGGTGACATACTGCTTGTTTGCTTGGTTGCAGGTGTGGCGCCTATACAGGTGTGATGCCTATACAGGTAGTGGTAGCAAGAGTGGTAGTTGTGATAGTAGTGGTGGTGATAGTGTTGGTGATAATGGTGATGGTGTTGAGGGGTAGTGTTGGTGGAGACTAACACACGCACGCACACACGCACGCACACACGCACACATACACATATTTTGGGATTTATTTAATAACTGTTATTGATTATTTCTCCAGATAAGTGAATTTTATTATGGATGGCGGATTACACCATGGATTTACCCCTCTAATCCTCTTCATATCTTAGCGATGGATTTATTACGGATTAATATATTTTCCCATTTTTTTTAATATGTATGTTTTCTTTTGATTAATTATTGAATATAACCTGGGTAAATCCCTTTAATTTTGGATGTGGATTTGCAATTAATTGGTAAATCCCTATATTATTATTGGATTTAACTTGGGTTACTCACTTCTTTAGGTTGTTAATTGTCATTAAATCCACATTAATCCACTGGCGCTATTATATACTTCTAGAAAGGTTAATCGGTTCTGTAATGCTCCGGATTAACATAGGTTTACTTAACTGTTATTGATCGGTGGATTTATTACGATTAGATCTGCGTTAATCCACTTGTGACGGGTCTGTCTCACGTGGGAGGTCAAAGGAGTTGTTAGATATGGATTAGGAGAGGATTTATCGTGGATTACTGTCTCCTGGCGGCGGATTAACTGTTAACTAGCGTAAATTCCTTCTACCTGACGGAATGGGTTGGGTCAGGGCGGGTCGGGTCAGTATATAGGTGTGTGTGTGGGGGGGGGGGTTAGTTGACAGACACCTTTTATCACCTAGTTTGACTCGCCATCACCCCCTACCCCCCTAATCAGCTAACTCTCCCTTTCCCCTTGATGAACTATAACCCCCCCACCACCCCTTTTGATCAATTCTCCCCCTCCACCACCCTTAATCAGCTGACTCCCCCTTGATCAACTCGCCCTCCTCCACCACCCCACCTTGATCAGTTCACCCTCCCTCCACCTCTCCTGATCACCTGGCTCTCACATACTCACCTGTACACTTTTAGGAGGGTAAATTATCACACAGGTAAAAAGAAAAAAGTAATTACCTTCCTCAAGACCTCAACACCTGGCCTCCTAACCACTCTGTGCTGGCTGGCGGAGGTGGTGGAGAAGGGGGGGGGAGGAGGAAGAGGTGGTGGTGGTGGTGGTGGCGGTGGTGGAGAAGAAGCGGGGGAGGAGGAGGAGGGAGGTGGTGGTGGCGGCGGTGGTGGAGAAGAAGGGGGGAGGAGGAGGAGGTGGTGGTGGCGGTGGTGGAGAAGAAGAGGGGAGGAGGGAGGAGGTGGTGGTGGGTGGCGGTGGTGGAGAAGAAGAAGGGGGGAAGGAGGTGGATGAAGATGAAGAAAATAGAAAGAAGATGAGGCAGACAGATAAACAGAGATATCTTATTTTTCTTTATTCTGTGTAAAATTCAATCCAGGTTTCATACTAAGGGGAAGTAACAGTTGGTAGCTGACACACTATTATGGTCGACGATTGTGGTGCTGACTTATGGATGATTACTGTAATTTGGACGTCGGTGTGTCTGGGTGGGCGTGGGGTGTGTATTGTGCCGAAGTGTAGGGTGTAGCTGGAGTGTAAGATGTGGGGTGGAGGTGTAAAGGGATGTAGGGTGGGGAGGGAGGGATGGGGTGGTGAGGGAGGAGGGTGTTGGTGAGGAAGGGAGGGAGGGTGTTGGTGGTGGGGATAAAGGAATGAAGTGTAGAGTGTAGCTGAGTGTAGGGGAGGGAATGGGTGTTGGTGTAGCTCAGGAGGTAACAGAGGATGAAGGGGAGGAGGAAGAGGAAGAAGAAGAAGAACAGGAGGAGGGAGGAGGCTACCGTATGACAGCAGTGGTTTACTGGTTGACAGGTATGGTGTTGATCCCTCTCCCCCCCCCCCTCCTCCTTCCTCCTCCTTTATCCCACCCCTCTCCTACCCTTCCCCCATAGCGCGCACACACACACACACACACACACACACACACACACACACACACACACACACACACACACACACACACACACACACACACACACACACACCATCTTATTTTCACCATCAGTAATTAAAGATGAACCAAAACAAATAAATATATATGAATGAAAACAAAGGGTAATATGATAATGAGTCAGAGAGAAAAATGAGATGGTGAGGGAGGATGTGAAGGAAGGAGAGGAACGAGAGAGTGGGAAATTGAATGAGAGGGATGGAAGGGGAGTGAGGAGGTGGGAAAGGGAGTGGGAGTGAGAGGGTGGGAAAGAGTGAGGAGAGTTGGAAGGGGGAGTGATAGGGGTGGGAAAGGATGGAAAGGAGTGTGGGAGGGAACCTGATGACAGGGGATGACTAACCAGATGGACTAATTACATAGTGGCCTCACCACCACCTGGACTACACCGATCGTCTTCTTCTTCTTCTTCTTCTTCTTCTTCTTCTTCTTCTTCTTCTTCTTCTTCTTCTTCTTCTTCCCTCTCTTTCTTTCCTCCTCCTCCTACTTCTAGTTCACTATACCATTTCCTCTTCCACCTGTAACCATCTGCCTTCACCTGGGCTACTCAACCCATCTGCATCAACCAGCTGTGTCACCTTGTCCCACCACCTACACCACCTGTCCCTCCACCTGCACCACCACCTACTCACCCACCACCCAGCATCTATACACCAAGTCACTCCACCTACACCATCTACACCACCATCTACACCTACACCTACACCACCACCTACACCACCTTCTACCACCTCCACCACCATCTACACCACCACCTACACCACCTTCTACCACCTACACCGCCATACACCACCTACACCACCTACACCACCATCTACACCTACACCACCACCTACACCACCACCACACCACTATCTACACCCACCTACACCCTATCCCACACACACACACCACCATCTACACCACCTACAGGAATCGAAAACAAAACAGATTCTCCACCACCTCGTCGAAGGTTTAACTATCCAGGTTATTAGCAAGACAGAGTTCATTAAATTCAGTCGTAAAATAAAACAATAAATAAGATAAATAAATAAAAATAAAAAATATCAAACACAAGTCGGCCGGAGTCTATGTCACGGGGTAAACAGACAGACAGACTGACAGCAGGCGACAGACACAGACAGACAGACGAACAGACAGACAGACAGACAGACAGACACACATTTCAAACGAGTGTCAAATCGGCATAAAGAATACAATTTGGTCATTTTTCTTTATTGTTGCAGCTAAACGAAATGGAGAATACATTGAGAGGGAACTGTGCTAATGTTTTATGATCTGTTAGCTTTGTTTGGTGGTGGTGGTGGGGGAGGATGAGTGTGATGGGGAGGAGGATGGTGGTGGTGGTGGTGTACTTCTGCTACTGTTATATTTATTTATTTTTTTTGAGGGGGGTTACCGGGGAGATTCTGTGATGGGAGGGGTGAGTGGGGGGTGAGTGAAGTGTGTGAGAGAGAGAGGGGATGTGGTGGACAGGTGGGTTTGGTTTGACACCTGTTGCTTCCTACTACGCAGATCACGCCATTCTCGCCTCTCCTCTTCTTTCCTCCCCCTCCTCCTGCCTCGCCTTCTCTCCCTCCTGCCTCGCCTTCCTTCTTCCATCGTCCCCCTCTCCCTCACTCCCCTCCCTCGCTCTTCTCCAACTTTTCACAAATATTTTCTTTCTCTTTCTGCCATTGACACCTTTGCCACCTCTTTCTACCCCTTCCTCCTCCTCCTCCCCTTCCCTTCCCTTCCACTTCACCTTCTCCCCCTCCTCCTCCTCCTCTTCATCTCTAACACAGCCCACTTTCTTTTCCCCAACACATGTTCTCCTCCTTCCCAGCACACCACATTTCTCTCCTCCAGCACCACATTTCTCTCTCCCTCCCTTCTCCTCCCATCTACCACCTTTATCTCCCCAGCACATCTCCCCACCAGCATCCTCCCCACCAGCATCTCCCCCATGCTTCTCCCCAGCATCTCCTCCAGCATCTCCTCCCCAGCATCTCCTCAGCACATCTCTCCCCCCCCTCCCTTGCCACAGGTACAGGGTGGTGTCTCTAGGTCATAAACCATACAGACACTGCACACTGATTAGTAGCAAAAGTAATTTAATGAACACCACCACCACCCAGTTGTGTGTGTGTGTGTGTGTGTGTGTGTGTGTGTGTGTGTGTGTGTGTGTGTGTACTACCTATATAAGACACCCCTGTGGAGAGAGGAGCTTGGTGGTGGTGGTGAGAACTAGCTCGGGCAGGGAGGATGAAGGTGAGGTATATCCCCCCACCTCCCCTTCTCCCTCTCCTCCTCACACACACACACACACACCTGCCCTCTACCCCTCACCCCTCTACCCCTCTCCCCTACCCCCCTACCCGTCCACCTGGGCATTATCACAGTGTGCACCTGTTATCAGCGCCCCGCCTCCACGCTACCAACCCCTACTTAATAATCCACGCTCCTCCTGACAAATCATGTGTTGTATTTCCCTGACGATTCGTGTTTCTTGCCTTGTGTACCCTGGTTCAGCCTCATTTACAGGATGACCTCGTAACACCATCCGAGGTCGAACAAGTAGTTAAGTCACCAATTAGGATTTTTCATTAAGATTTTTTTAGCTCAATACAATAGGAAGATGTATAATTTATTTTGTGTTTCTTTTCGTTTTTTTTCGTTTGTGTTTCGCTCAGTTGGTTGTTCTCGGTGTGTGTGTGTTCGTCTCTACAGCTGTTCCTTAATATTATCTCTTGTACATTTGTGAGTTTTATTATTATTTTTTATCTTTTTGCCTTCCTTCCTCTTCCATCCTCCTCCTTTATCCTGTCTCCTTCCTTTCTTCTCCTCCTTCTCAGCCTCCTCCTCCTCAGCCTCCTCCTCCTCCTCCAGCCTCCTCCTCCTCCTCCTCCAGCCTCCCTCCTCCTCCTCCAGCTCCCTCCTCCTCCTCCTCCAGCCTCCCTCCTCCTCCACCGTCTCATCATCTTTTTATCGTCGTTCTTCTCTCTAGTTTAGACCATCGTCTCGCCTGTTTGGACCCAGACGCCCCTCTGCCACCGCCTCACCCTCAGTATAACGTTGAAACTCAGTGTATATGAAATGTTAGCCGTGGTGTGGTGGTAGTGTGTGGTGGTGGTAGTGGTGGTGTGGTGGTACTGTGTGGTGTGGTAGTGTGTGTGGTGGTGGTGTGGTAGTGTGGGGTGTACTAGAATGGTGTGGTAGTGAGGTTCTGCATGCGGTGGATCGTATATGGATTATCTTGGCCCGTCCCCCTCCACACACAGCACCACCTCCTCTGGTGCCTGGTGGCGGCGTTGGTGAACATGGCCAGGTGTGTGTGTAGGTACAGGTAGCTCTCGTCCTTAGCCGCCCCCACTCCAAAGGACCCACATCTCTTGACAGTGAACATTTTGTGCCCGTGGCGTGACAGCAAGGCATTGCTGTAAGAGAAAAATGTGAAACGTCTCCATCTAAAGGAGAGTTTCCTGCATGTCATTTTC
>NW_024718659.1:0-27500 GCF_018991925.1 Homarus americanus
AAGCGTATTGCTTACATCACTACATTACACTACACTAAACTCATACTACAAACACAGCTACACTACACTACACTGTTACATCACTACGCTACACTACACACATCATACACTCATATACTGTTACATCATAACACACACTACACTACACTGTTACATCATTACACTACACTACACTACACTACACTACACTGTTACATCATTACACTACACACTACACTGTTACAACACTACACTTACTACACTACACTGTTACACACTACACTGTTAACATCACTACACTAAACTACGCTACACTACACTACACTGTTACATCATTACACTACACTACACTGTTACATCACTCACACTACACCACACCATCACTCTGTTACATCAACACACTACACTACACTGTTACATCACCACACCACACCACACCACACCAACCACGCTACACTACACTCACACTGTCACACATCACACACTACACCACACACACACCACCACACACACCACACTACACTGTTACATCACTACACCACACCCTACTACACCACACCACACTACACCACACCTCACACACACACTACACCACACCACACTACACTGCACTGTTACACACACACCACACTACACCGTTACACACTACACAACACTACACTACACCACACCACACCACACTGTTTACCACCACACCACACTACACTACACTGTTACATCACTACACCACACTGTTACATCACTACCTACACCACACCCACACCCACCACACACTACACTGCACCACACTTGTTGTCTGCTGCAGCTGGTCTCTCTTAACACGAGGGTTGTATATACACATTGACAGTGATTCCTGAGTTATTGCACTAGATGACACCCTCCTCCCCTCCCTCCCTCCCCTCCCTCCTCACTTCCTTCTCCTCCCCTCCCCTCCCTCTCTCTCCTCCTCCCCCTCCCCTCACTTTCTCCTTCTCATCCACCTCTCACTCTAACCTTCTCATCCACCTCCCCACCTCAAACTCCTCATCCACCTCCCCCTCACTCCCCAACCTCCTCATCCACCTCCCCTCACTCTCTAACCTCCTCATCCACCTCCTCACTTCTAACCTCCCATCCACCCCCCTCACTCTAACCTCCTCATCCACCTCCCCCACTCTCAACCTCATCCACCTCCCTCACTCTCTAACCTCCCTCACTCCACCTCCCCTCACTCTAACCTCCTCATCCACCTCCCTCACCTCTAACCCTTCATCCACTCCCTCACTCTAACCTCCCCTCATCCACTCCCCACCAACCTCCTCACTCCACTTCCTCACTCTAACCTCCCCCACTCTCTAACCTTCTCATCCACCTCCCCTCACCTCTCACCCTCCTCATCCACTCCTCCCTCACTCTCTGTCTCTCATCCACCTCCCCCACTCTCTAACCTCCCCATCCACCTCCCCTCACCTCTAACCTCCCATCCACTCTCACTCTAAACCTTCTCATCCACTTCCTCACTCTAACCTCCTCATCCACTTCCCCTCACTCTCTAACCTCCTCATCCACCTCCCCTCACTCTCCACCTTCATCACTCACACACACTCATTCACGTTTTTTCCCACTCTTCCACCGCCCACCTCTCCCCTCTCTTCCCCTCACTCACTCACCACTGAACCACATAGTTCACAACAAGAGGGGACTAGACTTACCTGCACACACCTGACCCCTTAATTACCTGGGTCGTCTTTCCTCTCACCTCTTTAACAAAACTTTCCCGTTACCTCTTAATTTATTATTATTATTATTATTATTATTATTATTATTATTATTATTATTATTATTATTGTTGTGGTGGTGGTTGTATTAGTTGTTTTGTTACTTGTTCTTATTCGATTTTTGTTGTTGCTGTTAATGATGTTGTGTTTTGTTACACAGTGTTGTTGTTGTTAATGTTATTGTTATTATTAATATTGTCTTTATGTAATAATTTGATGAGACTGAGAGTGAGGGACTGAAGCAACTCTCCCACCAATCCCCCTCAATTCAATCCCTCTCCTAACACCCCATCCCACGCCCCCCTTTCCTTCCCTCTCACCTCTTCCCCTCCCCATTCCCTCTCCTCCCATTCCTCCCCTCCCATTCCTCCCTCCCCATTCCCTCCCCTCCCCATTCCTGCCTGCCTTCTGATGCCGCCAAATTGTACAGATTAATCTAATTAACGTTCATCACTTCCTGTTTAGTGCTCTCTTCCGCGTCCCCTCCGAAACACACAGGTTAGGTCAGGTCAGGTCAGGTCAGGTTAGGTTAGGTTAGGTTATAGGTTAGGTTAGGTTAGGTTAGGTTAGGTTATAGGTTAGGTCAGGTCAGGTCAGGTTAGGGTAGGTTATAGGTTAGGTTGGTTAGGTAGGTCAGGTCAGGTTAGATAGGTTGGGTTAGGTTATAGGTCAGGTTAGGTTAGGTCAGGTTGAGTTTTAGACTTTGGTTTCAAAAGTGAGCCATATATGTTTGATTATATAATTCGTGTTGTTAAAATTATCATCATCACCTCACCTCACACTCACACACACATTACCTCACACTCACCCCACCTCACCTCACACTCACCATACCTCACCTCACACTCCACCCACCTCACCTAACACTCCACCACCTCACCTCCCTCACCACACATCACCCCTCACACTCACCACACCTCACCTACACTCCCACCCTCACCTCACACTCACCACACATCACCTCACACTCACCACACCTCACCTCCACACCTCACCACACATCACCTCACTCACCACACCTCCCTCACCCCACCTCACCACACTCACCCACACCTCACCTAACACTCACCACACCTCCCCACACTCCCCACCTCACCTAACCTCACCACACCTCACCCACCACACCTCCCACCACCTCACCCACTCACCACACCTCACCTCACACTCCACCACCTCACACGGTTGGCTGGTCCCTCTCGACTGTATTAATACTGATTTACCTGTATGTATTGTCTTGTGTTTGTAAATTGGTAACACTAATTAATTTCTTCTTTACAGGTGAGGTGGCCAGGTGATCTAAGAGGATGAGGTGGCAGGTATGTTGATATAGTCTTGTTTATTACCTTAGGATACGCATGAAGTTATATGGGTTTATTATTGTGTGTGTGTTATTTATTATCATTATTATTATTAATATTGTTAGAGTGGGAGGGGTGGAGGAAAGTGGGAGGGGGTGAGGAGGGAGAGGAAGGGAGGCTGCCATGTTGCCCTTAGCATCAGAATTCGTGGAAGTGTCGGAAAGAATCACAAAGTTCTTGGTACTGTCAGGAAGTGTCAAAACGGCACCAGGAAGTGCCGGTTCGTGTCATGACGTGCCTCTAAAGTGTTCTAGTAGTGTCAGGAGGGAGTAGACTGTGTCAGGGTGCTAAAAAGTGTCATGAGGTGTTAGGTTGTGCTTACCTCCCTCGTTCCAACCTCCCTGCCTTACCTCCCTCGTTCCAACCTCCTGCCTTACCTCCCTCGTTCCAACCTCCCTCGTTCCAACCTCCCTGCACCTCCTCGTTCCAACCTCCCTGCCTTTACCTCCCTCGTTCCATTTTCCCTCCTTATTTTCACCCCTCCCTCCCTCCTCCTCCCCCTCTCTCCCCATCTTCCACCGCCCTTCTTGTGGTGGTATTCGTTAGTTTATTAGAGTGAGGAGGGAGATTTTGGAGAAGCAACCCCTTTAATTCCTTTCCCTCTGCTGGTTGGTGGGGGGAGGGAGGTAGGGGACAGCTCAGCCAGCACCAGCCAGGTCTTTTAAAGGAAGGTACAGATCCAGAATGACTCCTGGAATTATTGAGGAATGGTGACCTGACCCACCTCACAAGATACAGGTCATGCTGAGGTGATCTTGGACTCAACCCACCACAAGATACAGGTCATGTTGAGGTGACCCTTGACCTAACCCACCACAAGATACAGGTCATATTGAGGTGACCCTTGACCTAACCCACCACAAGATACAGGTCATATTGAGGTGACCCTGACCTGACCCACCACAAGATTACAGTTCAGTCATCCAACTCTTATGATAACTAACCAAAGTTTATGATAATTTATGCCAGTGGGAGCAAGAACTGGATACATAAGTGGGGAATCGTCTCTGTTCCTGCTCGTCGGGGGTGCAGAGAGGCGGCCTTGGTGTGATCGGGCTGAGGAAGTGACGGAATAATTCTTCCAGGCGCTCAGTCAGTTAGTTACATCTCTCATACGCACATACATACATACATACATACATACATGCATACATACATACATACATGAATACATACATACATACATACATACATACATACATACATACACATACATACACAGATAGACAGACAGGAAGTTGATCTACTTAGCTAAGGCAGTAGTGAGGCAATGTAATTGTTGGTGCCTTCCCTTCATTTCCCGATAATTACATAAGTAAATGAGTTATTAATGTTATCTGAATGGTTGTGGGGTGGTGGTTGTGATGAGGTGGTTGTGGGGTGGTGGTTGTGGAGGTGGTGTGGGGTGGTGGTTGGGGTGGTGGTTGAGGTGGTGGTTGTGAGGTGGTGGTTGTGGGGTGGTGGTTTTGAATTTAATTTTTTTAGGTTAAAAGAGAGAGAGGAGAGAGAGAGAGAGAGAGAGATAATATGAATATGTAAGTATGTTGTAAATAAGTGTGGTTGTGTGTGTGTGTGTGTGTCAGGAGGAGGACGGAAAGGGGATGATAATATCTGTCTATTTTGGTCAGGAGGACAGACTGTGGGAACATCTTTAAAGTTGTCTGGTCCAGGTGCTAGACGGTCACCTGTCCATCCTTAATGACGGGTGTGTTCTCTCTCTCTCTCTCTCTCTCTCTCTCTCACACACACACACACACACACACACAGTCCCAACCATTGTAAAATTATCAATAACATAATAAATCAGTGTATTCACTCCTGTAAACACTGCTCCTACACTGTCACTATGTTGAAATGAACTGTAGTTTGAGCTGATCCCATCTGTTATTATATGTCTTATTTGTGTCACTTATGTTACTTGTATATTATTTGTAATTCGTAACCCATTCCCCAAATATGTAACTGTATATTTTCAGCCTTCTGGCTGCTGCTCTTTCAATAAACTGTTAATTATTATTATTATTACACACACACAGACAGACAAACACCCCTTATCCCTTACCCCAGACTCCTAAACAACATTACTAACATTAACAGAATTCCCCCCCCCCTCCCCCCCCATCCCCCTTATACGAGGCGCCAAAATAAGTTATCCAACATTGGTACTTAAAGGCGTGATGCCCATAGAGACAACACTACCTCGGCCTTCTGTCTCCTGTGTTTACTGGTATTGTTGACGCCTCGGGGAGGGGTGTTTATATGGTTGACTCTGGTGGTGTTTTTATATGGTAAATTTATATAGTTGAGCACGACGAGACATACAGGTAACTTGGGTTGATTATTATTGCAGAATTTTGGTATTTTAGGCCGATTTTTAGTGTATCACTGTTAGTTTGTTGTGTATCGGCTGTCAGATTTTGTGTGTATCGACTGTCAGATTTTTAGCGTGTATTGACTGTCAGATTTTAGCGTGTATCGACTGTTAGGTGTGTGTGTGTTATGTACAGTATATATAGACAGATTTTGTTTTGCTTCTGAATACTTTCGCTGTGTAGAACTTTCAAAGAGTTATTTAAAGCCTTGGTAACGATTTCACACACACACACACACACACACACACACACACACACACACACACACACACACACACACACACACACACACACACCACACACACACACACACACACATCTGTATATTTACTCACTCACCTCACTCACTGGCTAATGGACCAATATATTTAACTAGACTATCTCTGTGCGTCTGCAGCTCTATACATGCAGCGGTCGAGTGATAGATCTCTTTCTCTCGCTCTCTCTTGTTCCATCTCCTCCTTTCATCTCTTTCTTATTTACTCCATTCTCTCTCCTTTCTATTTCTCTCTTCTCTTACTCCTCTTACTTCTCTCCTCCTCCTTCCCCCTCTTCTCTCCCCCACCACAGGGATACAGGCTCAGAAATATCCCAAGATTCAATTTCTCTCCCCAGTCGGTGGTGTGTTTATGGCGTCCAAGATGGCGTCGCAAGTGTACTGTGACTTTATCTACTCGTTGGGTGATGGTGGGAAGAGGATTTGTTTACCTAGCCTAACCTAACCCAGCTTCAGGGAGGAGGTAAAGACGAGGAGGATGGAAGGGAAGGAGGAGGGGAAGAGAAGGAGGAGGAGGAAGAGAAGGAGGTTGGCTAAGAAGAGGTTGGACGACCCACAACCTGCAACTGGCGCCGGGCCAGAGGCGGTCCACATCCTTCCCTCTGTCCTTCCCTCCCTCCCTCCCTGCCTCTATCCTTCCACGTATCCTTCCCTCCGTCAGGTACCCCCTCCTTCCTCCCTCCCTACCGTACCTATTTGTCCCTCATCTTTCCTCCTTTCCTCTATCTCTTTCTCCTACCTTCTACTCCCCATGTTCCTCCCCCTCCTCTGTCCCTCCCCCGTTTTTCTGTCCCTTCCTCCTTCCCTTCCTCCATCTGAACTTCCTCCCTCCTTGGTACCATCCCTCCATCCTTGCACCCTCCCTCCTTATCCTCCATCTCGCACCCTCCCCCTCCCCCTTATCCCTCCCTCCATCTCGTACCCTCCTCCTTATCCTTCCCTCCATCCTTGCACCCTCCTCTCCTCCTTATCCCTCCCTCCATCTCATACCCTCCTCCCTCCTTATCCTTCCTCCATCACGTATCCTCCCTCCTCCCTATCCTTCCCTCCATCTCGTACCTTCCCTCCTCCATCTCGACCTCCTTCTCTCCCTCCTTATCCTTCCCTCCTTCTCCCATTCTCTTATTTCTACCTCCCTGATTATCTTCTTCCCTCCTCACCTCACCTCCTCCCTGATTCTCCTCCTCCCAACTCCTCCTCCTCACTCCCTCGCCTCCTCCCCTGATTCTCCTCGTTCCTCTCCCGCCCTCGCCTCAGTGGTCCACCCCAGCCCTAAAGAGACGCCACCACCACCTATCTTATGGTCTTGGGGTCAGCAGTGTCAGTAATAGAGGAGGGTGAGCCTTGTCTCGGGAAGGTTCATACGTCACTAGTTTACCTCTGTCTGTCTGTCTGTCTGTCTGTCAACACCTGTACTGAGTGACTGACTGAGGGCGACGTGTGGGTAAGAGTGTTGCGTTGTGTTGGGGAGAGGGTGTTGTGTTGTGTTGAGGTAGTGATACAGGTGTGTGTGTGTGTGTGTGTGTGTGTGTGTGTGTGTGTGTGTGTGTGTGCAGGGAAGATACTGTACAGGAGGTAGAGCAAGGTGTTAGTACAGGTGGGAGGAGGTTACTGTAAACAAGACATTACATGTGGCCCCTCACCTCTACCATGCCTCAGGTGTACGAGTCTTGGGTCCTGACACGCTTACACCATACAAACACCTGTTAAGAAGCAACAATATTCTCATTATTATAAACCGGAAATACACACACTTGGTACGTATACAAAGACCATACAAACTCTCATTATAAATCGGAAATAAATATTACTCAATAATAGGTAATCGTATCAACAGAGGGGCGGCAGAAAACATTACAATATGAACAGAACTTGACCAAAACAAACCAGAACGAGTCTTACCAAACTTATTGTAGCTCAACCTTATTTTAATGATGACCTAACCTAACCTAACCACCCACACACACACACATCCTGACCACCGAAGGTTCAAGACGTACCTGGCGCTCCTCTCGGAGCAGCCAGGTCAACTATGTTGGCCATCCAACCTCTCCTGAACCCTCCTCCCCACCGGAATATCAACAAGTTCTGCCAGAAGTTACAATTTAATTTAGGAAAGGACAGAACCAGTGTTAAACAGAGGTGAACAGTGGTGAACAGTGCTTAAGTCAGTGAGAACAACCCAACAGTAATAGTCGTACCCAAGTTAACCTTCACAAGTGAGGTCCCAGGTACCCAGTGATAACGGCCCGTGAGACCCAACAACAACCAGCGATGTGTTAATCCGTCTACGATAGGAAGGCCTGGGACCAACCTCACTCATATGACACCATCTGTGAGGAAATTACTACACCACATGTCCCTCATAACACCATCTGTGAGGGAATTACTACACCACGTGAGGTCCTTCATAACACCATCTGTGGGGAATTACTACACCACGTCAGGCCTATAACACCATCTGTGAAATTACTACACCACGTGATGCCCTCATAACACCATCTGTGAGGGAGTTACTACACCACGTGAGCCCCTCATAACACCATCTGTGAGGGAATTACTACACCACATGTCCCTCATAACACCATATGTGAGGGAATTACTACACCACGTCAAGTCCCTCATCACACCATCTGTGGGGGAATTACTACACCACGTGAGGTCCCTCATCACACCATCTGTGAGGGAATTACTACACCACGTCAGGCCCCTCATAACACCATCTGTGAGAGAATTACTACACCACGTGATGCCCCTCATAACACCATCTGTGAGGTAATTACTACACCACGTGAGGTCCCTCATAACACCATCTGTGAGGTAATTACTACACCACGTGAGGTCCCTCATAACACCATTTGTGAGGGAATTACTACACCACGTGAGGCCCCTCATAACACCATCTGAGGGAACTACTACACCACGTGAGTTCCTCCTAACACCATCTGGGAGGGAGTTACTACACTACGAGTTTGCTGTTCAACACCTACATTAATCTGTATGTTCACTGTATGTTCCTTTACCTTTCTCTAATGAAGGCTTTTGTTAAACCACCAATGTATGTAATAAGTCATTTATGTCCAATGTATATTTTCAGCCTTCGGGCTGCAGAACTTTTTCAATAAACCGTTAATTATTATTATTATTATTATTATTATTACACACACACACACAAACACATCAGTCACATACGCCCTCTACAAGCCTCCAGGTGATGTGGGGTTCGCTTGAGAGACAACAATATAAACAGTAACGTGTTCAGGTGTTCACAGGTAGGAGCACCACTTTTGGCATAAGACTACACATTGGTGAGGAGGGGGGTTACCTGGCCTGGTGTGTGTGTGTGTGACTGGCATCGTCGAGGCAATCATCAGACTCTCTTGATTGGTCTTATTGAGAAAGTTTTAATTGCACGGTCTCCTGCTGTCTTGGTGTGCGTGTGTCTTGTGCAGAACTCACAGTTTGTCTGGCCAGGTGGTGGTGGTGGTGGTGGTGGTGGTGGTGGTTGTTGTGTCTCTAAAGAGGGACATTTGATAGATACTGAATATTAAACTACATCTGTGTTCTCTAACCTCCCCCCCTTCCCTCCCTCTACCCCATGTACCTCATTCGCTTCCTCCATCTCACCCCACCTCCCCTACCTCCTTGTTCCTCCTTCATCCTCTGCCTCTCCCCTGCCTACCCCCTCACTCCTCCACGTCACCTCCTCTCATCATCTCTCCTTAACACCTTGGTAGGTTGTGGCCTCTGAGAACCTCACCAAGTGTCACCACAAGACCTGTAGGTGAAGTGTTCCCGACCTGTCATTAACTTGCCTGGCCTCCCCACCCTTGCCTGCCTCCCACCCTGCCTGGCCCCGCTCCTCCTGGCTCCTCCCCCCACCCAACTGCTGCCCTCAGTGACTCTATGGTTGAGAAAGTACTATTGCCTTAGCTTACAGAGGAGAGAACTTGGGAGTAAATGTTCGAAAATACTTACACACACACACACTTACGCTGTCTCTGTACGCGTGTGTGTGTGTGTCAATATTTTGGGCAACATTCACCGCCCACCACGTAGCCAGGAACCTAAGGAGGAAGGGGGCGTGTTACAATGCTGCCAACAGGAAAATTGTGAAGCGGGTGTCAAAATTTTCGTCCGTGCAGCTGTTTGCTCCCACCTCTCTCTCTCTCTCTCTCTGCCTCTCTCTATCTCTCTCTCTCTCTCTATATATATATATAACCTGCTTTTGCCAGACTCTGTGGTTGTGATTTTGCATACCTACCCATACCCTACACCCATGTCACTCCACCTACATCCATGTCTACACCTACACCCGTCCTACCTACACCCGTCCCACGTCCTACACCCACGTCCTACACCTACACCCACGTCCTACACCCATGTCCACACTTCAGCGACCAATATTGTACCACTTAAAGATACTCGGTTAATAATAATAAATAATATACGATTTTAATTAATTTTTACCACTTTAAATAACAGACCATAATTACATACAATTAATTAGATGGTTTTTTTACTGGGTGTAATTAAAGGAAATTTTGTAGTTGGTAGATTTTTGTTTTGTATTTTTTCGGTAAATAGAGAACGTGTTTGTTTACGTTGAGTCTAAGTTAAGTTATTGTTATTATTATTATTATTATTATTATTATTATTATTATTATTATTATTATTATTATTATTATTATTATTGAAAGTAAAGCATCAAGTATTCTTTTTGGTGCGTGTTATTACATACATACATACATACATACATACATACACACAGGGAATATCTCTGACGATCAAGGTGTGAGGGGTGAATGGGTGTGTGTGTGTGTGTCCTGGGTACTTCATTCTCCACCCCCCACCCCCCACCCCCCACCCCCAGCAACCATGACCCCTCGGCAGTTGAGAGTTTACAGTGAACATTCCGTGTGACCAACAACAACAACAACAACAACAACAACCTTCTTCGCCGGGATAAATTGCAATATCTAATAGGATTGATGCTTTATCTGTCTGTCTGTCTGTCTCGGTCTTATCACCATCTGTCTGATTATCTTTCTGTGTCTGTCTCTTTCTGTCTGTTTCTTTATCTGTGTTTGTCTCTCCATATGTTTCTCTGTCTTCATCAGTCTGTCTGTCTTTCTGTCTGTCTGTCTGTACGTCCAACTGTCTCCCTCGCTGTAATACACTAATGAGAATAATGGTGTTTATGTTCCTTGCCTTACCCTGAAGTAAGGCATGTGGCACCGTTAATATTTCCCGGTCAACAGAGAGGAGGAGTATTGCCTGTTGTCCCTCTGTTGTCTGTTAATTACTGTATCTCTGTTATCTGTTGTTTGCTGGACTCCTTTTGTATTAAGTGCTGTTCTGCTGTTGCCTGCTGTGTGCTGTTCTCTGTGTGCTGTTCTCTCTCTCCGTAACAACATATTCCACACACACACACTCACACACACACACACACACACACACACACACACACACACCTGGTCGGCTATCCACTATATACCTGAACGTGAACTGAATAAATAAAATACACAAAAGAGACGAAAATAATAAAAAGAAAGAAAGAAAGTAAGAAAGAAAGAGAGAAAATGGTTTACATCCCCCGTCGACGTCATGCACCCGTTAGCTTGGTACAGGTGAGTGAAAACCGACCTAATTTACCTGTTAGTGGCTTCAGTTTTACCTGCCTCTGTGTACTGTATGCAAACAATATGCCGTAAAATGACTTGTATCCCCTTTCCTTATAATGGGGAATAAACAACGTGGAATTGAGACTGAAATGAGTTGTATTGTGCACAGGTGTATTTTGAGAGGGGGGGAGGGGGGGTAGTTTATGGAGAGTATACCTGTGTCTTAATGAGAAAATTGCCATGGGAAGGTCAATAAATGGAGAAAGTAACGTGTAGGAAGTAACGTAATTAGTGATGATTGATGTGGAAGAGAGAAAATGAAAAGAAGGGTAACTCAAGGAAAAAATATGAACAATACAGAAATAAAAAGAGCAACAACAGCCTCCCCCCTTTCCTCACCCACCCCCACCACCCACTCACCCACCCCTCCACCCATCCCATCCACCCTTACGTGTATACAAACTCTCATACCGCCCATCATCTTTTTACCCTCCACCCACTTCTCCTTACCCACCCGCCCATTCATCCACCCACCCCCCCTGCTTATCTACCATCCTCACACTGCCCATCACCCACCCGGAAAATAACGCCGTCCTTGCCCTTGTCCGCCCATTCACCCACCCACCCACCTATTACCGCCGCCCAGATGCTAGCAGGTCCATGACAGGTCCTTGGTAGTGTTCGTGCCCGTAATTACTCTTCCATGTCACGTGTTCGTATTTTTGCCTTTTGTATTTGACGTTAAAATGATTAACTGTGCATTTATAAACTCAACAGATAGTTTGACCTTACCTGTGTGTGTGTGTGTGTGTGTGTGTGTGTGTGTTCATAGGTGGTGTATGAGTGTACCTGTGTGTATATGTTAGTACATAAATACATACATCTTCAATTCTGTACCTATGTATGTATGAATAGGTGGTGTATGTGTGCCTGTATGTGTACTTCTGTGTGTGTGTATACTTGCGTGTGTATGAATAAAAGGTATATGTTCGATCGTGGTGAATGTACACATGCACCAGCGTGTGTATATAAATGGCTTTGCACGGTTGTGTGGACGAGCTCTTGCGCCTGTGTGTGTGGTGGGGAAGAGAGCAGGTAAATGTCAGAGGTGGTCCACTGCCAGCACCACAGCCGCTTGCAGTATGGAACAGCAGTAGTCATGGCCGTAGCAGCAGGCGTCACAGTGACAAACAGCAGAGAGGATATTGCCCCCGGCCCTCCACCTCTCTCTCTCTCTCTCTCTCTCTCTCTCTCTCTCTCTCTCTCTCTCTCTCTCTCTCTCCGCCCATCTACCAGGAGGAAAAAAGTACCGAAGGAAACATTCTCTTCGTCCATTCCGCCGTCCGTTCGTCCGTACCTTCGTCATCATCGTCCGTCCGGGGGGTGGGGGGAGGGGAGGAGAGAGTTGTAAGCACGACAACTTGACCGATTTTTAACGAAACTTAACCCCACAACAATACTAAATAATACTCGACTTGAATTTAGGGAATGGTCGAGCTACTGTAGTGTACCCCTGAGGCAGGTCTGTTGTGGTGTGTTGTTATTATTATTATTATTATTATTATTATTATTATTATTATTATTATTATTATTATTATTATTATTATTAGTAGTAGTAGTAGTAGTAGTAGTAGTAGTAGTAGTAGTATAAATAAGTGTGTAAAATGTGTATGGTAACGTCATGTGTTGACTGAGTGAAAGCCACAGAAGGTGTGGTAATGTGCAGGACACTCACTGACTCCTGCACAAATATTGGATGTCTCTCAAGTCTCGGGGGAAAGAATTCTTGAATCATGTTGGCGGCGTTGATGACACACTTGTTCGGGAGACATGTGGACAAACCTTGAGTGTGTGTATGTGTGTGTGTGTGTGTGTGTTTGGTATATAACTTATAATTAAGTAAATATTGTTTGTAGATGTGTGATGGTACGTAAAAACATTTCCATGGGTCAGAAAATATTGACGGTTTAAATCTGAACTGATCAAAAATATGTAGTTTTAACTATCGTGGAGGAGATAGGCCTTCCAGTGTGTTACCAGGGGTCACCAGGGTCTTCAGAGGGCACCAAGTTGACTCTTAAATTTCCCTAATGTTGACGAGGTTGTGGATGGGGACAGTTGCCGCATGTCGACTGGCCGCAAGTTGAATATCCGCAGTACATGGCGGCGCCTCTTGACCCAGGTGGTGGCGGTGTTCAGTGTGGAGGAGAGAGTGACTTGTAGTGCTGTCCCTCGGCTGAGCTTCACCACAAAACTACGGAGGGTTTTTCAGACATAAAGAATAGCACAGGTCCCTCGCCTCCAGGAGAACATGGAAGCTGAGGCAGGAGTGTGGAGCTCTGGGCACTGATACGCCATTAAACCATACATGTGCCTCGTGAACGCTGTCTGGACGTGTTCCAAGAGGAAGCTACAGCAGTACTCAAGATGGGACGCCAGCTGTCTGAATACAGGAAGTCATGTTTCTCTCGTCCTGCTTGAGAAGAACACTCGACCCGCCATCTTGTTGGTCAGGCTCCTGATTTCCCCAACATCAAGACTGACTGTCGTGTTGTCAGTCGTGGTCCTGGAGGAACCCTGGAGCCATCAGGGGCCTTGTGGAGGGACTGTCTTATGCCCTTACTACTTGACCTTAGTTGTATTAGACACTTATATTGTTATCTGAGGTCATGAGTGTGTGTGTGTGTGTGTGTGTGTGTGTGTGTGTGTGTGTGTGTGTGTGTGTGTGTGTGTTTTGCACATCCAGACTATGGTTTTAGATCTCCCTGGTATAGTGGCGAACAAAAATCTTATCGCCTCTTCTGCTCCTCCACGAACACCCGAGATTCAGATTTCAGTCTCGTGAACCTGAAGCATTAGTGTCTCCTTCGGGTTCTTGTATCTGAATCTCGGGGTTCGTGAAGCTGGAGAATAGGCGATGGGGATTTTTGTTCGCGACTCTACATCTCTTTCACCATCTAGATTCTAGACGATTGGTTCCCGCTACCCCCTTCCTCCTCAGGCTCCTACACGCCATTTTTCTCAGGGGTGTGACGTCGGAGTTAACCAGCAGCAGACGTAATCGACCCCCATCAAGAAATAGGAGTTGTGAACGTGGACAGAGTTATGGTATGAGTGTCTGGAGAGAGAGAGAGATGTTTTCTCTTGGTGATGATGAAGACCAGTATAATTACTAAATAATAATAAACGGTTTATTAATAGAGTTGCAGCTGGTGGCTGAAAATATACAGACTTACATGTGATTTTAGACATAATAATATACGTTCAATACATTTACAGGACTGTACAGTACATAAATCAGGAGTTGTTTATTATTTTAACAATAGATGGGATGGTGTTGTTCTTATATCTATCGGTGCGGGCTCTTATGGGCTGAATTTGTTGTAGTGGCGGACTGCGCGAGGTGGGCGGGGAGCTGCAGGTGGCCCTAAGTGTGTGTGTGTGTCCTCACTCGTGTTGGTCGTCTGGTACTTAATGTAGAGGATGATTGTGTGTGTGAAGGTCAGGACTGTGGCGGCTGACACTTGTTTCCTCGTCTCTTGGGGCTGGAGGAACAGTCCCCTCCATCAGTCACATAAGAAGGGCGGGCGGGCGGGGGAGGGGCGGGGCAGGGCAGGGCAGGACAGGGGAGTTAAAATCCTTTATAATTATGGCCTCCGGTGTGGGGCAGTGAATAACCTGACATATTCGTCGATCCGGTTGAGCACCTCTGACCTTGTGTGTGTGTGGGGGGTGAGGGTGGGCAGTATACCACCTCCCTGACCTTGTGTGTGGGAGGGTGGGCAGTATACCACCTCTCTGACCATGTTTCATAGTTTGAGCCAACTCTAGCATTGAAATCCCCTAAAAGAAGAATTTTGTCAGTTGGTGGTACATCCGCAAGAGCAGTTTCCAATATACTATAGAAGCGGTCTTTTGTGTCTTCATTAGCATCAAGGGTTCGTGCATAAGCGCTGAAGATGATAACATAGCGACCTTTGACCAGAGGGATGCGCCATGTCATGAACCTTTCGTTTATTCCAGCAGGCGTCCCAGGGATGTTGTGAAGGAGTGATGTTTTGACAGCGAAACCCACCCCATAGTCACGGCGCGTGTCTTCTGGGAGCCCCCTCCAGAAAAAGGTGTAGCCCTCCCCCACTTCCATCAGCGAGTCCTCCCCACTCAGTCGGGTTTCACTAAGAGCAGCAATATCTATGTTATATCTCCTGAGCTCATTAACAACCAGGGCAGTTCTTCTCCTCGGTCTTTCTATCTCCCCGCTGTCCAATAAGGTTCTAACATTCCATGTAGCAATATTAAGTTCATTCTTAATCTGATTATTTTGGTTGTTTCGACTGCATTATGGGATGACTCGACGGCTGCAGCGTGCCGCCCGAGCAAGAGTCAGACAGCATTTGTTTAAGACCACCTTTTCTAAGTCCCTCCGTTAGGAAGCAGTTGGGATCTGCTTGTCATGATGGAAGCTGCCGAAGAGACACACTCCCCTGTCCCATGTCTCAGCGACCATCACTCCACCACCGCCTACGTGCAGGTCTGAGCTAAACACTTCCAGTCACATCCTTGACCTGTGCCTCCCACTCGTTCCCATCGCCGTAGGTCTTTTCGAGATGATGAGGGTGATTAGAGCAAAAGACCTGCTCAATGAGTGTATTTTGAGTGGGGATGATGGAGCGCAAACACCACTCCCACTATCTTGGGTTCCCCCAGCAACTGTCGGTGGCATAAGAGGCCCATGACGACCGACTGCTGAGCGGGGTCGCAGGAGTCTGCCGAGAACACGGTTTATTGTGCTTCGCCTATTGCGTGACTCCAAACACAGGTTTTTCGTTAGGGGTTGACTCCCGTAGTCTTGCACTTTACCAGTTAACCCACAATATAGTGGGACAGGGGTTGGTGGGTGCCAGGGCATGTCCACACGCCGGTGGGCCTGCACACCGCACCTCTGGGGCCCCCTGTTGCTCCGAGATCCCATACTGTATTAGCCTGGGTCGTTAGAAACCCAGTTACCGTGTGCTGCCACGAGGAGGCTCAGTAGGAGTCTTGGCAATGGAGAGGCTGTGTACTGGCAGGAGAAGACTGACGCAGAGCTGCTTTCCCGTTCACCACAGGGAATAGCCAGCGGCAATAGCTGAAAGCAAGAGATAACAAGCAGAGCAGTACACCTCAACACTATCTTAGTGCTACTACACTAGACGCGTCACATTACCCTGTGTGTAACACACACACACACACACACACACACACACACACACACTTCTATTAAATCGTGAAAAGTTGTGATTGTTGTTATCGTGTATGGATGACGTCACTAAGGCCAGGGCACGACTTGGTGTTGCTAGAGACGCTTGTCATGTAGAAGACTAACACGTAAACACAAACAGCAACAAAACAGTTAAAAAAAAGTTAAACAAATATGATAAAAGATAAACAAATATTTTGATTTAGTTAAAATAAAATAAAAAGTCCACAGATACTCCCTCCTCTTCCTCCTACTCCCCACCTACCTATTTCCCCCTCCTCCCCACCTACCTCCTTCTCCTCCCTTACCTCCAACCCCTCCTTACCTCCATCCTTCTCCCTCTCCCTGCCTGCCACTCTCCTCTTCCTCTTCCTCCTCCCCTTCCCACCTTCCTCCTCTCCACCCCCACCCCATGAAAACGAGGGGTAATGGGCTAAGAGGTGACGGATATTGTGAGGAACACCTGCCAAATGGGGAGATGGGGGGGGGGTGTGGTGTGGGGAGAGGAGCGAGTAAGAGGAGAGGGGCGTGTGTGAGGAGAGGGGAAGTAGAGAAAGGGAGATGAGCTTACAAAAGAGAAGATGGGGTGAAAGGGGAAAGTTGAGGGGAGGAATGGCGAGAGGGGAGAGGGTTGATAGGTGAGATTTATCAGGGAGGGGAATACTCTCTCACCGTGAGGTAGGGGAAAGTTGACGTAGCTGGGGAGAAAAGGAAGACAGGAACACAGAAAGCAATTAGAAAGTGAAAGAGTACACACACACACACACACATCAAACAGACGGCGGCCAGAAACAGATTAACACAGGGTGTGGAATTAGTGTTTGTGTGTGTGTGTGTGCTGAAACTATCGAGCAGTGGTCCTCCTCACCCTGCTATATGGCAGCGAGACATGGGTCACATACAAGAGGCACCTCAAGGCACTTGAAAACTTTCACCATCTTAGTCTACGTTCCATCCTCCGAGTTCGCTGTGAAGACAAGAGAACAAATGCCAGTATTCTCACTGACACCAACTGTAGGAGCATCGAGGCTACCAGTATCCATGAACAACTACGTTGGACTGGCCATGTTACCCGCATGGACGACAGTAGACTGCCAAAGCAGCTTCTTTACAGTCACCTAACGAGTGGTAAAAGTAATGCAGGCGGGCAACTGAATAAGTATAAAGATAGTTTTAAGACAAACCTGAAAAAGTGCCAAATCGACCCCCTCACCTGGGAGACGATTACTCCACACCGTAACCCTTGGAGGAGCACCACACGAGACGGTGTCAATACTTTCGAGTTAGCCCGACTGCTACAGAAGCAGACAAGCGCCAACGCCGGAAAGACGCTTCCGCCGTCCCTCCCACACTAGATGTAGCCCTCCACATGTGCAACATCTCATATCAATAACTCATATCATTTTGTCATAGCTGGACGATCGTCATACTCAATTCCGAGTGACAGCAAAGTAGTAGTGTGTGTGTAATAATAATAATAATAATAATAATAATAATAATAATAATAATTAATGGTTTATTGAAAAAGTTCTGCAGCCCAAAGGCTGAAATTATACATTGGACAAAAATGACTTATTATCTACAAAGACATGGGGTAGGTGGGTCGTTTAACAAAAGCTTTCATTACTGGAAGAAGAAGGAACATGAATTGAACATACAAATCATTATAGTTTACAGTTGATGGCCCGGGCCTGGGCTGGTCATGGAGACATCGGGTGGTGTGGTGTTTACGTGGTGTAGTAACTCGTCGTCGGGGTGTTGATATGAAGGACCTCACGTGGTCATGGGGACACCAGGTGGTGTGGTGTTCACGTGGTGCAGTAACTCGTCTGTAGGTGTTGATATGAAGGACCTCACGTGGTCATGGGGACACCAGGTGGTGTGGTGTTCACGTGGTGCAATAACTCTACCGTAGGTGTTGACATGGAGGACCTCACGTGGTCATGGGGACACCGGGTGGTGTGGTGTTCATGTGGTGCAGTAACTCGTCCGTAAGTGTTGATATGAAGGACCTCACGTGGTCATGGGGACACCGTGTGGTGTGGGGTAGTGTCATAGTACCTCACTCTGCTGGGTGGTGTTGTGTTATCTTGCAATCAGGTGTGAAGCCGACCCACTGCTGTTCCCATGGTGGACTGATTTGCACCTCCTGGTCAGAAGATGGTGCTTATCTCACTGGTGGGTCACTGCTCTCACTGGTACTGTCTGGTGCTGAATTCACTGGCTTAAACACTGTTCATCACTGTTCAACAATGATCCCACTTCTTTCCAAAACGAAATTGAGACTTTTGAATATGTTGATATCCTGGTGGTGAGGATGGGTCGGGGAGAGGGACTTGGGGAGTGGGGCCGAACATGGCCAAGGGAGGCAGCTACTCAGCGGCGCCTGGTAGGTCTTGACCACACACACACACACACACCACACACACACCACACACACCACACACACACACACACGCACACACACACACACACACACACGCACACACACACACACACACACACACACACACACACACACACACACACACACACACACACACACACACACACACACACACACACACACACACACACACACACACACACCACACACACACACACACACACACACACACACACACACACACACACACACCACACACACACACACACACCACACACACACACACACACACGCACACACACACACACACACACACACACACACACACACACACACACACACACACACACGCACACACACACACACACACACACACACACACACACACACACACACACGCACACACACACCACACACACACACACACACACACACACACACACACACACACACACACACACACCACACACACACACACACACACACACACACACACACACACACACACACACACATACACGTCTGTCTATGAGTGAGTGATGGCTTGTCAAAAATTTTGAGTTATGAGACGGGCAAATAATCTTCGTCTGGAAACTGTCAACGTGAGTGTCTGTGTGTTTGTCTGTACGTTATCTCTCTCTCTCTCTCGCCCCCTTCCTCCCTTTTCTTCTTCCTCATGCCTTTCTCTATCCCTATCCTCCCATCCCCTTCATCCTTTCCTCCACCTTTCCTTCCATTTCCTCCCTCTCTCTCTCACACCCCCCACTATGCCCTTTCCTTTCTCTTACCCCTCCCCTCCTTCCCTCCCCTCCCTGACAGAAGACTCTGAGTCAAACTGAGTCAGACATAAACCCCTTCCCCTTCCCCTCCCCATCCCCCTCTCCTTCCCACCCTTCCACCACCTTTTTTGGGGGGATGGAGGGGTAGAGAAAGAAGGGGTGAAAGAAGATTAGAGGTGAAGGAAGGAAAGTATAGCTCGGAAGTTAAAGAAATTTAGGAGGAAGCAGGAGAGGGCGGGTTAGTTATTGTCCGTCGGTACAGGCACTAGACATCCTCCCCTATCCCATATATGGGTGTTTTGAAGACCTTATTTCAAATTCCGCCGACCCTACTGGCGGATGCTGGTCTAGGAGGGTTGCCACAACTTTCCGCTCCCCCTCCTTCCCTCCCTTACAGAAAACTCATGAATGAAACTCAGTCAGAAATAAACCACCCTCCCCACCCCACTCCCCTTCCTTTCTCCCACCTCCTCTTCCTCTACCCCCCCTCCCTTCCCTCCCCATCCCCCACACCCTTCTTCCCTCCCCTTCCCCCACACGCCCACACATGGCTGCCGGCTATTTTGAATGATTTATTTGCAATCTTCACCCAGACAGAGATGCGACCCGTCAAGTGGCAAGTCAGACCTGTGTCGAGGTTCTCCCCGAAATATATCATCAAATATAGCACTGGGGAAGGGGGGGGGGGGCTCTACCACGTACAGTACGAGCCGATCCTTAATTTCAGAACCACGGACAGAGGACTACCAAGCACCATACCCACGTACATATGACCACTATGAGTACCGTACGTCTACTTACATATGAGTACATGGACAATATCTACGTACAGATAATTCACGTACAGACAGCCATCAAAACTACATCCAATTACGTACAAACAGCCAACAAAACTACATCATCCACTCACGTACAGACAGCCATCAGAACTACACCCACGTACAGACACAAACATTATAAACTGCCCTACGAATTTAACTGACAATTTGCTGAGAATATTTTCATGGTCCGTTGTGATGGTATGTGGTAGGTGAGGGCGCTTACGTCCTTTATACCCGGTGTGACGTGAGCACACACACACACACACACACACACACACACACACAACTATAGGTATTAAAAAAACACAACTGTAGGTATTAAAAAAACACAACTGTAGGTATTAAAGTAACACAACTGTAGGTATTAAAGTAACACAACTGTAGGTATTAAAGTAACACAACTGTAGGTATTAAAGTAACACAACTGTAGTTTTTATATTTGTAAGAAATGAAAATATACAAAAATTATAGTTGGTGCCCCTTTTATGGACTCACAGTTTAGGGAAGGCAGTAATCTTGCCAGCGTCGAGGCACTCTACCAAATGCCGAGCCATTTTTTTAACGTTGTATCGACACTTCGCCGGGTCAGTCCCGTGCAAAATGTCGAAAGCGAATGCAATTGCGAAGAGGCCACAGCTGTAACTATCCGTTTATTTTTACACAGCGCGAAAATTGATACGTGGGGCGCCGTTACACCTGGACAGTAAATGCCTCGTCAACACCTGCATGTATGGTGAGGCTGTGTGGCATAATGAGTCATACGCAGTGAGATTCCCGGGACTTTTTGTATTAAAGGTTGAGAGGAGGAGCCAGTGTGTGCCAGCCTCCTGCCCATAGTCCTACAGAGAGCACACAAGCGGTGTGTCTCTGTTAATTATTTACATAAATAGACTTTTATCCCGCGGGTTGAGAGGGTCGAGGGTGATCGCCCCGGCAGGGTCGTATAAACCTTTCACCTGAGGGTAGTGAACACCGATCAGGGTCTGTGCGTGACTCATCACGTCGTCTGATAGCCACCGGTGGCTGAGGATGTCCCGCCGGTCAACCTCTTTAAGTTTGGGAATAAATGTGTTTACAGTGGGGGCCAAGTGATCCTCCCACACAAGGGTGGAGTCCTCCGTCACAAGGGTGGAGTCCTCCCTCACAAGGGTGGAGTCCTCCCTCACAAGGGTGGAGTCCTCCCTCACAAGGGTGGAGTCCTCCCTCACAAGGGTGGAGTCCTCCCTCACAAGGGTGGAGTCCTCCCTCACAAGGGTGGTGTCATCCCTCACAAGGGTGGAGTCCTCCCTCACAAGGGTGGAGTCCTCCCTCACAAGGGTTGTGTCATCCCTCACGAGGGTGGAGTCCTCCCTCACAAGGGTGGAGTCCTCCCTCACAAGGGTGGTGTCATCCCTCACAAGGGTGGAGTCCTCCCTCACGAGGGTGGAGTCCTCCCTCACGAGGGTGGAGTCCTCCCTCACGAGGGTGGAGTCCTCCCTCACGAGGGTGGAGTCCTTAAACAGAAGGAGCAAGAGGACCCCGATTGCAACTGTCAGAGCAAGACCCGTCATGGAGGGAAGAGAGAGGGGAGGAGGGAGGAGCACATTAGCTGAGGTCTCCTTCAGCTCCTACCTCACCGTCCATACTTCTTGATGTGTTCTCATAATAAATATCACGTCCCCTAGCGGGGGAACATAGTCCCAGCAACTTGTGCCAGACATATGTGGCGACAGGTCTGATGTAACATCTTTGGTTATCGCGGTAAACATATCAGGGTTTATAGGCCTTAGTAAATATTTAACCCTATAAATTGCGTTTTCTATTTTTCCTTTTTGCCCTGCTTGGAGAAGGGAGTTGATTTTCTGAGCATTATTCTCGACACAGCACCTGTACTGGTGTACTGTGAAGGTGAACAACGCAATTGTCGCCAACACGTAGTTCAATGCACACTTCATAATTATAATATAATACCATTTGACTCACGCTGGACACCTTACTTTAGTAAAACAAGAAAAAATATGAAATTGGCTTGGAACATTTGTTGTAATAACCATAGTTCAATAGTGTTGTAATGAACAGTGTTGTGAACATAGTGTTGTAATGATCAGTGTTGTAGTGAACATAGTGTTGTAGTGAACATAGTGTTGTAGTGAACAGAGTGTTGTAGTGAATATAATGTTGTAATGAACAGTGTTGTAGTGAACATAGTGTTGTAGTGAACATAGTGTTGTAGTGAACATAGTGTTGCAGTGAACATAGTGTTGTAATGATCAGTGTTGTAGTGAACATAGTGTTGTAGTGAACATAGTGTTGTAGTGAACATAGTGTTGTAGTGAACAGAGTGTTGTAGTGAACATAATGTTGTAATGAACAGTGTTGTAGTGAACATAGTGTTGTAGTGAACACAGTGTTGTAGTGAACATAGTGTTGTAGTGAACATAGTGTTGTAATGAACAGTGTTGTAGTGAACATAGTGTTGTAGTGAACATAGTGTTGCAGTGAACATAGTGTTGTAATGAACAATGTTGTAGTGAACAGTGTTGTAGTGAACATAGTGTTGTAGTGAACAATGTTGTAGTGAACAGTGTTGTAGTGAACATAGTGTTGTAATGAACAATGTTGTAGTGAACAGTGTTGTAGTGAAATATAGTGTTGCAGTGAACATAGTGTTGTAATGAAATAATGTTGTAGTGAACAGTGTTGTAGAAAGTGAACATAGTGTTGTAGTGAACATAGTGTTGTAATAAACAGTGTTGTAGTGAACATAGTGTTGTAATAAACAGTGTTGTAGTGAACATAGTGTTGTAGTGAACAATATAGGGTTGTAGTGAACATAGTGTTGTAGTGAAATATAGTGTTGTAGTGAACATAGTGTTGTAATAAACAGTGTTAGAAAAATATAGTGTTATAGTGAACATAGGGTAATAAACAGTGTTGTAGTGAACATAGTGTTGTAGTGAACATAGTGTTGTAATGAACAGTTGTAGTGAACATAGTGTTGTAGTGAAATATAGTGTTGTAATAAACAGTTGTAGTGAAACATAGTGTTGTAGTGAACATAGTGTTGTAGTGAAATAGTGTTGTAATAACAGTGTTGTAGTGAACATAGTGTTGTAATAAACAGTTGTAGTGAAAATAGTGTTGTAGTGAACATAGTGTTGTAGTGAACAGTGTTGTAATAAACAGTGTTGTAGTGAACATAGTGTTGTAATAAAACAGTGTTGTAGTGAACATAGTGTTGTAGTGAAATATAGTGTTGTAGAATGAACATAGGGTTGTAATAAACAGTGTTGTAGTGAACATAGTGTTGTAATAAACAGTTGTAGTGAACATAGTGTTGTAGTGAAATATAGTGTTGTAATAAACAGTTGTAGTGAAATATAGTGTTGTAGTGAACATAGTGTTGTAGTGAACATAGGGTTGTAATAAAATGTTGTAGTGAACATAGTGTTGTAGTGAAAATAGTGTTGTAATATACAGTTGTAGTGAACATAGTGTTGTAGTGAACATAGTGTTGTAATAAAACAGTTGTAAACATAGTGTTAGAGTGAACATAGTGTTGTAATAAACAGTTGTAGTGAACATATGTTGTAGTGAACATAAGTGTTGTAATAAAGTGTTGTAGTGAAACATAGTGTTGTAATAAACAGTTGTAGTGAAATAGTGTTGTAGTGAAACATAGGGTTGTAATAAACAGTGTTGTAGTGAACATAGTGTTGTAAGAAGCTAATGTTGTAATAAACAGTTGTAGTGAACATAGTGTTGTAATAAACAAAGTGTTGTAGTGAACATAGTGTTGTAATAAAACAGTGTTGTAGTGAACATAGTGTTGTAATAAACAGTGTTGTAGTGAAATATAGTGTTGTAATAAACAGTGTTGTAGTGAACATAGTGTTGTAATAAACAGTGTTATAGTGAACATAGTGTTGTAATAAACAGTTGTAGTGAACATAGTGTTGTAGTGAACATAGTGTTGTAATAAACAGTGTTGTAGTGAACATAGTGTTGTAATAAACAGTGTTGTAGTGAACATAGTGTTGTAATAAACAGTGTTGTAGTGAACATAGTGTTATAGTGAACATAGTGTTAGGTGAACATAGTGTTGTAATAAATGAAAAAGTTGTAGTGAACATAGTGTTGTAATAAACAGTGTTGTAGTGAACATAGTGTTGCAATAAAACAGTGTTGTAGTAACATAGTGTTGTAATAAACAGTGTTGTAGTGAACATAGTGTTGTAATAAACAGTTGTAGTGAACATAAGTGTTGTAATAAACAGTGTTGTAGTGAACATAGTGTTGTAATAAAATAGTATAGTGAATATAGTGTTGTAATAAACAGGTTAGGAAAGTGAACATAGTGTTGTAATAAACAGTGTTGTAGTGAACATAGTGTTATAGTGAACATAGTGTTGTAATAAACAGTGTTGTAGTGAACATAGTGTTGTAATAAACAGTGTTGTAGTGAACTATAGTGTTGTAATAAACAGTGTTGTAGTGAACATAGTGTTGTAATAAACAGTGTTGTAGTGAACATAGGTTGTAATAAACAGTGTTGTAGTGAAATATAGTGTTGTAATAAACAAGTGTTGTAGTGAACATAGTGTGTAATAAACAGTGTTGTAGTGAAATAGTGTTGTAATAAACAGTTGTAGTGAAATATAGTGTTGTAATAAACAGTGTTGTAGTGAACATAGTGTTGTAATAAACAGTGTTGTAGTGAACATAGTGTTGTAATAACAGTGTTGTAGTGAACATAGTGTTGTAATAAAACAGTTGTAGGAACATAGTGTTGTAATAAAACAGTGTTGTAGTGAAATATAATGGTAATAAATAGTTGTAGGGAATATAGTGTTGTAATAAAATAGTGTTAGTGAACATAGTGTTGTAATAACAGTGTTGTAGTGAAATATAGTGTTGTAATAAACAGTGTTGTAGTGAACATAGTGTTATAGTGAATATAGTGTTGAAAAACAGTGTTGTAGTGAACATAGTGTTGTAATAAACAGTGTTAGAGGAATATAGTGTTGTAATAAACAAAAGTAGTGAACATAGTGTTGTAATAAACAGTGTTGTAGTGAACATAGTGTTGTAATAAACAGTGTTGTAGTGAAATATAGTGTTGTAATAAACAGTGTTGTAGTGAACATAGTGTTGTAATAAACAGTGTTGTAATAAGTTACAGGCAGTGGAAGTATTAAAGAAGCACAACTCTTGGTATTAAAGTAGCACAACTGTAGGTATTAAAGTAACACATCTGTAGGTGTTAAAGTAACAAAACTGTGGGTAATAAAGTGACACAACTGTATGTATTAAAGTAACGCATATGTAGGTATTAAAGTAACACAACTGTAGGTATTAAAGTAACACAACTGTAGGTATTAAAGTAACACAACTGTAGGTGTTAAAGTAGCACAACCTGTAACATTAAAGTAGCACAACTGTAGGAATTAAAGTATCACTACTGTAAGTATTAAAGTAACACATCTGTAGGTATTAAAGTAACACAACTGTAGGTATAAAGTAACACAACTGTAGGTATAAAGTAACACAACTGTAGGTATTAAAGTAACACAACTGTAGGTATTAAAATAACACAACTGTAGGTATTAAAGTAACACAACTGTAGGTATTAAAGTAACACAACTGTAGGTATTAAAGTAACACAACTGTAGGTATTAAAGTAACACAACTGTAGGTATTAAAATAACGCAACTGTAGGTATTAAAGTAACACAACTGTAGGTATTAAAGTAACACAACTGTACGTATTAAAATAACACAACTGTAGGTATTAAAGTAACACAACTGTAGGTATTAAAGTAACACAACGGTAGGTATTAAAGTAACACAACTGTAGGTATTAAAGTAACACAACTGTAGGTATTAAAGTAACACAACTGTAGGTATTAAAGTAACACAACTGTAGGTATTAAAATAACACAACTAGGTATTAAGTAAAACAACTGTAGGTTTAAAATAACACAACTGTACGTATTAAAGTAACAAACTGTGAAGTAACACAACTGTAGGTATTAAATAACACAACTGTAGGTATTAAAGTAACACAACTGTAGGTATTAAAGTAACACAACTGTAGGTATTAGTAACACAACTGTAGGTATTAAAGTAACACAACTGTAGGTATTAAAGTAACACAACTGTAGGTATTAAAATAACACAACTGTAGGTATTAAAGTAACACAACTGTAGGTATTAAAGTAACACAACTGTAGGTATTAAAGTAACACAACTGTAGGTATTAAAGTAACACAACTGTAGGTATTAAAGTAACACAACTGTATGTATTAAAGTAACACAACTGTACGTATTAAAGTAACACAACTGTAGGTATTAAAGTAACACAACTGTAGGTTAAGTAGTAGGTATTAAAGTAACACAACTGTAGGTATTAAAATATGTAAAGTACACAACTGTAGGTATTAAAGTAACACAACTGTAGGTAAAGTAACACAACTGAGTATAAAGTAACAACTTATTTAAAGTAACACAACTGTAGGTATAAGTAACATATTTTAAAGTAACACAACTGTATTTGAACATGTATGTAAAGTAACACAACTGTTGTATAATGTAACACAACTGTCGTATAAAGTAACACAACTGTAGTATTAATGTAACACAATGTAGGTATTAATGTAACACAACTGTAGGTATTAAAGTAACACAACTGTAGGTATTAAAGTAACACAACTGTATGTTAAAGTAGCACAACTGTACGTATAAAGTAACACAACTGTAGGTATTAAAGTAACATAGTTTTAAAGTAACACAACTGTAGGTATTAATGTAACACAACTGTAGGTATTAAAGTAACACAACTGTATGTATTAATGTAACACAACTGTACGTATTAAAGTAACACAACTGTAGGTATTAAAGTACACAACTGTAGGTTTAAAGTAACACAAC
>NW_024718659.1:32500-45000 GCF_018991925.1 Homarus americanus
CTCTAAGACGCTGTACCGCCTGAGCCTCCACAAGATTACCCTAAAACTGGCGATATAATAATAATAATAATAATAATAATAATAATAATAATAATAATAATAATAATAATAATAATGTAATTAACTCACTCAGGTTAGGGGACACAGTGATGGAGGCTAAATTACCTAACCTTACCTAACCTAACCTAACCTAACCTAACCTAACCTATGGTTATGTAGCTATGGCTAAGACAGACAGATAGTATAGCTCCTGTTAATGACACAGAATCAAGATGTTTATTGGTGCGGATTTTCAGTGGACGGGGAAAACTGACGGGGAGAAAAATAAATGGTATTAACTGGGGGGAGACGAGTAAGATTAAGGGGATAAAGTGAGTAAGAATTGGCGGGAAAAATGAGCGAGATTTGGCGGGAAAAATTAGTGAGATTTGGCGGGAAAATTGACAGGTAGAAAAATAAAGAGTGAGTGAATGGAAGTGTGAGGTGGCCGCCGCGTTACGTTGACGGGGAAGAGGGAGAAGGGAGACGGGTGTGAGACAGTCAGTTCGCGGGGGGAAATGAGTAAGAATTGAAGGGCAATATTGACGGGTAAGAGTTGACGGGAAAAGTTAGAGTTAAGAGTTGGCGAGGAGGATGAGGGGGAGGGGGAACGAGCGAAATTTGGCGCGAAAATACCGAGTCGGCAACTGGGGGCATGTTGTAGGCGATCACCCAACGTCCCGATCCTCGCCTGACTACTCTGACTTACGACTTCGTGTCCCCAAAACAAACACTTTTTTTTATTTAATTCAACAGCAAATATAATTGAGTAGTTATCATAAACCTAAGATTTATTAAAGAATGATTTATTTATTTTTTGTGGGATCTAAAGGCGTTTTAGGAAGGTTGTGTATCAGTAAGGAAGGTTTTGTAAGGTTTCGGATGGTTTGGGAGGGAGTTAGCCCCGCCGCCTGAGTTTTCCTTCAGATACTGTTAAACATTGGATGTGTCTTTTATTTACCGGTGGCTCTCTCTCTATTTACCGGTGGCGCTCTCTCTCTCTCTCTCTCTCTCTCTCTCTCTCTCTCTCTCTCTCTCTCTCTCTCTCTCTCTCTCATTAAGGAGGGCGACACACTCTTCAGCTCACACCTCTCAGCTCACACTCCTCAGTTCATGCCTCTCGGTTCACACTTCTCAGTTTACACTACTCAGCTCACACTCCTGAGCTCACACCCCTCAGTTCACACCCCTCAACTCACTCCTCAGCCCACACCCCTCAACTCACACCTCTCAGCTGACACACCTCAGCTCACACCCCTCAGCTCCCACCTCTCAACTCACACCCCCTCAACTCACACCCCTCAGCTCACACACCTCTCAGCTCACACCCCTCAGGTCACACCCCTCAGCTCACACACTCCCTCAGCTCACACTCCTCAGCTCACACCCCTCAGCTCACACCCCCTCAGCTCACACTACTCAGCTCACACCTCTCAGCTGGCGATAAACGAAGGTCAAGTATTTGCGTCAGTGCGTCATAATCTTGCGTAAAGGTCAAGTCAATGGAAGTGATTCATACACTAAAGGTCATTCACTAACCCTACCAAGTCTATTCATTAATTTCCAAACGATGATTTGCTAATCCCCTTAAAATAATAATAATAACAATAATAATAATAATAATAATAATAATAATAATAATAATAATAATAATAATAATAATATCCCGAGAAAATTATGTAAAAATCCACCCACTTTAATTGAGTTTTACCACCAGTATGTATGTATGTATGTATGTATGTATGTATGTATGTATGTATGTATGTATGTATGTAAGTAAGTATGTATTGCCCATCGTAGTTCTGTGCATAATGATTATTGTTTCTCACCTGTGTCTCTCTCTTCCACAGGTGAGTCTCCGTACCATCCCCTCTACCTGTACCTGGCCGGGTCTGTGGGGTCTACCTCAGCTGATTATGTGAGTAACCCCTCGCTCTTCTTCTCGTTAGTCTGTCTGTCTGTCTCTTTATATGTAACTATCTATTTATCTATATATTAATGTACCTGCTTATCTATCTATCTATCTATCTATCTATCTATCTATCACTTCGAGGTAGTAATGAACGATGACGTCAGATACCCCTCCAATGACGTCACAAATCAGCTGATGAGGACAACAGTGTGATTTAAGGGACACCTGTGGTAAAAAAACCATTTACCTACTGCCCTACTTGACTTCCTGAAAACTTGACCTACTGACCTGACCTACTGGCCAAGAAAGAATTTTTTAATAGAGAAGAAAAAATCACTTGTGGGTGAGATGATGGGAGAGAGAGGGGTGTGGTCGGAGAGGGAGGTGTGGTAGGAGAGGGAGGTGTGGTAGCAGGAGGTGTGTGGTAGGAGGTAGGTGTGGTAGGAGGTAGGTGTGGTAGCAGGGAAGAATGTAGTAGGAAGAACAAGGATGTGGCAGGAAGCAAAATGTGATAGAAGGAATAAGGATGTGGTAAGAGGGAGAATAATGGTATGAGGGGAAAATGTGGTATGAGGAACAGGGATGTGGTCAGGAGGGACAGGGATATGGTCATAACTCTCACCCAAAATCAATCGACAGACGAGGAGGAGAAAGAGAAGGGTGATAAAGTTGGAAATAAACCCATTATCATCAGAATTTTATCTTCACGGAGATTATTATAATTTAAGATCTCCCTCCCTCCTCCTTCCTCCTTCCTCCTTCCTTCATGAAAATTAAGGAGCATCGCGCGCCTGGTGGTAAATCTTCAGTAGGAATTATCGAAGGAAGATGAAAGTGAGGCAGATGTAGGCGAACGTAACACGAGTTCATATTTAGGTCATTATAAGAGGCGTGTGTGTGTGTGTGTGTGTGTGTGGTAGGGATGTGATAGTATGTGTAGCAGGAGAGAAGGATGTGTCATAATCTCACAGGCAGGCAAGGTGAAATTACCCCAGATAACAACAGCCTCTTAATACTTACCTTGAGGACGACGGCAACGCTCCTAGCACCTTCCGCTGTGCTGGGAATATACGAGGCAGCGTCGCGGGTCATATGCCTGGGAGGAGACGCGGCGGCCCCCAACACACACACACAGATGACGCACCCAGATAAAACCTACGCGTGTGGGTGTATAGATTAAAGTCTTGCATTGTTGAAGCTGCAGTGGATTCCTTCCCTCATCTGCTTTTGGTGTGGGGGACGGAGACGTTGTTTTCCTGTGAGGTAAGACTTGGGAGGAGAGGAAGGGGGTGAGGGAAGGAGAGAGGGAGGTAGGGAAAGGAGGGAGGGCTTTGCATATTGACTTCAACACAGTTCGGGCAGTGACGCAATACCCGGTGGACGGTGAGGATGAAGTGAGAGTGTGTGTGTGCGGCTTCTGGTGTGAATGTTGGTGTTGTCATGTCACTCTTAATTTTTTCTCCTTCATTATATACTTATTTCCCTAGTTTACCCGTAGCATTTGGGGATTAATTTATTTCCCTTCCTGCTCATTTTATTTTCTTCCTGCTTACAGTATTCCTCTCCCTGTGCACTGTAATCCCTCCCTGCCTACTGTAATCCCTCCCTGCCTACTGTATTCCCTCCCTGCCTACTGTATTCCCTCCCTGCCTACTGTATTCCCTCCCTGCTCACTGTATTCCCTCCCAACTTACTATATTGTGTTTATAAGAATCGTGACATCAACAGTGGTTCAGGAATCTCAGGGTTAGGTGAGGTGATCGCCTGCTTTCCCACACTTATCTTCTCGCTGTAGAGGTTAATGTATGGTATTTTTTTTCCCCAGTTTTTTTTTTCCGTTTCTGGAGTTTTTTGTTGAATTTTCCCTGACATGATATTTTTTTTTCTGTTATCCTTGATTTTTCCATGATAACCGCCTGTGTTAACTCTCTCTCTCTCTCTCTCTCTCTCTCTCTCTCTCTCTCAAAGAAATGTCAGAACGCCGTAGAAGACTAAACTGGGGAAAGTTGAGAGAAGTTGGGGGAAAAATGTTCGTGTTTGGTGATGGACGAAGGAGAAATGGGAGATAAATAAGGATAGGAGCACGAGGGAAGGAAGGAAGAATGGATGGAAGGATGGAGAGGTAAGGAAAGAAGGGGGGAAGGGGGATGAGAAGGAAAGAGAATATGAGGGAAGTAAGAAAAAGAAGAGAGGAAATGAGAGAGGGAAGAAGGGGGTAAGAGATAGAAGAAGGGATGGTAGAAGGGAGGGAAGGAGGAGAAGAAGAGTAGAATTGAATGAGGAGGAAAGGGGAAGTGGGGGGATGAGGGAGGGAGGGAGGGAGGAGCGGAAAAGGTGAAAAGGGGGATTTAAGGGTAATAAAGGCAGAGAGAGAGATGTGTGTGTGTGTGTGTGTGTGTGTGTGTGTGTGTGTGTGTGTGTGTGTGTGTGTGCTGGGATGTTGCCAGGATTAGTCTTGAATTATTATGGAGCCGTAGAATATAGGACCTCCTGCCACAGTGTTGACTCCTTCCCTCCTTCATTGCCTCTCTCCCTCCTTCCATTCCTTCTTCGCTGACTCTCTTCATCCTTCTCCCCTTCCTCCTTTGCCTGCCTCTCTCCTTGTCTCCCTCACTTCCCTCTTCCCTACATTTCCTTCATCCTTCTTCATATCTTGTAATAATCATAACTCCTTCCCTCCCTCCCTTCCTCCTTCCGGCCCGATAAACCTCATTATGGCGGTGTAGTTAGAGGGAGGGAGAATGGGGGGAGGGATTTTTAAATTTGATCACAAACAGCGGCTAGCTTATCGTGCACCCCATACTCATCCCGTGAGATTAGAGTAGAGGTCACAAAGGGTGCGTATAACAGACCCCATTGACCGTTTTTTCTTACGGGGATTAATCCACCCAGGCACAGGTCACCGACCCACATCGGGGCCTGGCTGGCACCAAAAAAAAAGACCCCAAAATAAATAGAGAAATGGAACAAATTGAACAGATCAAGACGCGATAAACGATATGTATGTTGTGTTGTCAATAGTAAGAGAAACAATTGAGACCCAGCAATTGTGTGTAAATGAGGCAGAAAGTCAGATCATCAACCTGGGACTTGGTCACATATGGCAGCAGGGTCTACCATTAGACAACACATTATGCTTCCAATATCTTCCCAGGCGGTAGTACCTCCCTATTTGGTAGCTGCCCACTACCTATAATTATTGTGGCATTGAATGAGTGGCAAGAGTATCGGGGCATTACAGTGTTACAAGATTATTACCAGAACATTGTTTTAGTTCTGTACCGTACACAGGAGTTGACTTAGCTACTGGATGTAAACAAAAGGTGGATACAACTCACACTATATCAAGTTACCTTCCCTCAGAGATAAATTACTGTGCCATTTTCACCTCCACCCAGTGTGCATGGACCTGACTCCTCGAAGGTGATATACATAGGGAGGCGCTGGTGGTGGTGTCAGTGAAGGAGGGAGATTTTGCACAGCGTTGGACCAGTTAGCGAAAATTACTACTGTCAAGATATCCACATTTAAGCGTAACTAGACTGTATTTTCGCGTAACTAGACTGTATTTTAGCGCAACAAGGATGTATTTTCGCGCAACAAGAATGCATTTTCGCGTAACTAGACTATATTTTCGCGTAACTAGACTGTATTTCTGCGCAACAAGACTGTATTCTCGCGTTACAAGACTGTATTTTCGCGCACAAGTAATAAAAAAAATATGTATCAATTTAACTCAATATTAAATAATATCAGCCAAAAAAATAAAAAGGAAATCGCTCAAAAAAAAATCGTGTGAGTAATTATCATGGCGGCGGTGGCGGGTTGGTTATTGTACTGGGCTGGGTGACTGGTGGGTGAGGGATCGAATCGATATTGAATTAAAGTATTGTTGGTTAATTTAATACCGCAGTAAACTCTCTCAATAACACACTTCTCAATAATGTAATGGATGCAGTAAACCCCCCCTTTCATTAGCGGATATCTCAATAGCGGACTTCTCAATGGTGAAAATTCTCAATAGCGGACTTCTTAATAACGAATATTCTCAATAGCGGACTTCTCAATAGCGGATATTCTCAATAGCGGACTTCTCAATGACGGATATTCTCAAAAGCGGACTTCTCAATAGTGGATATTCTCAACAGCGTACTTCTCAATAGCGGGCTTATCAATAGCGAACTTTTCAATAACAGAAGCCTATCAATAATGGACAGAACTTACAAGAATTAGTCCGGTATTGGGAGGGTTTACTTGAGTCCAAACATATGTCTCAATCTGTTGTCCCCAATAGATACACCGATGTAGTTGAAGGTAGAGACGAGGTGAGGTGAGGTAGGTAGAGGTTCTGTAAGGAAAAAAAAAATGGGGTAGAAAAGTCGTACGTCCTCCCAATCGTCTCTCAAAAAAGTCAATTAAGGGTCCATGGTGGAGTCAGTAATTACGAAGGTGTTTGTATTTTACTTTATGTTTTAATACCTTAGTGGTTACCTGTATATTAAAAACTCCTTTGTAGATTTTGTTTTGGGGGTGTCTGTCTGTCTGTTTCTTTTGTTGGGTGTATAATGTCGTAGTGGCCGTCCTCAAAAGTTGTGTAGGGGTTAAAAAGAGAGACGGTGACGCCTCATTACTCACCAACAATAAAAATGGAGGAAAAAATGTTTCAATTGACAAAGGTTTATTGTCTGTTATACACCAAGCTTTTGTTCATTACCCTTCGGCCTTACCAAACAAAGGCTTTGTTTGTAGTGTGTGTGTGTGTGTGTGTGTGTGTACGCTTCTGTATGTATGCATATGTGAGGGGGTTCTGTGTGTACGTGTGTATGAACTGTATAAGTGTGATGCTTCCGTGTACGTGAAGGCGACTGTATCTTACTATAATTACTGATTCCCAGAACTTATCGACAGACAAATAACAATAACACAACTCTATTACATTAACGCCACACACACACACACACACACACACACACACACACACACACACACACACAGACACACACACACACACACACACACACACACACACACACACACACACACACACACTTAATACCGTCATAAACTGTACCATATGTATGTCCTTTACGATACAGTACATACACGTCTTAACTTGAACGTACAGTGATTGTCCGTGGTGTATGGTGGTCGCTGTATCATGTCTCATAATACACCTGGATATATACTATAGAATCCTAACCTAACCTGACCTAACCTAACCTAACCTAACCTAACCTAACCTGACCTAACCTAACCTAACCTAACCTAACCTAACCTGACCTGACCTAACCTGACCTGACCTAACCTGACCTGACCTAACCTGCCCAGACGTTGGCTTCTATACTTTAGTCTTCCTTTCATATTTAATTCGGAAACTTAATGAATTTTTTTTAAGAAAGGCAAACATGATTCTCTCTCTCTCTCTCTCTCTCTCTCTTCCGTACTTGTGATTGTCTTGATGTGATAAGTAAGTTAAGTTTTGTTTTAGAAGTGAATTTAAGTGTTGAATACAGGCGATTACTTTTTACTCAGCTGGGGTTGAGGAGAGGTGTGATGACTGTGAGTTTTGTAAAATATATTTGGAAAGTTAAAGATTAAAAAGTGAAAGGTATTAAGTAGATTGAAATGAAACAGTTTATTTGGCCAGAAAAACACAGATACAGAGTGGATAATAATAACAATATTAACATGGCTGAGACAGTTGAGAACCTGAGCTCTCTTTGAGGCACCTGATATATACTATACATTTATCTCAAGGAAGTATTATGTAACATTTAGTATCATCTGGAATAGTACAATAGCCTGGTGGTAATAAGAACATCTCATAATGTTACCACGGTTATCACTTCATTATTTATTATTTTTTTATTAATTTTTATTTATTTTTTATTTATATTATAAGTATATACATAAATTACAGTGGAATTGAAAAACATAAGTATAATGGGGGAGCAGTACAACCTGGGCTGTACAGTAATAAGGTTGAACAAGAGGACAGAGCTGTCAGGATTATGTCTAGTTGGCAATTATGTTTATTGCAATGGTAATTACTTAAATATTTACATGATAATTTCTGATGTTTTGGATTGCCTGAAGATTGACCACACTAACGCATAAATAACCTAACCTAACCTTAACGTAACCTCACCTAGCTTTCCGAGTTGTTGGTATGTAGGTCGGTAGGTAGGTAGGTACTGTAGGTAGGTACTGTAGGTAGGTACTGTAGGTAGGTAAGAGGTAGTAGGTCAATGTAGGAAACCATGGCGCCGCGCCTGGCCGTCACCACCACACACCAGGTCCTTCCTCCTCCTCCTCCCAGCCACAACTCTTGGCACACCGCCAGCTGATGGGGGCACCAACATCCCTAGTCTCCCCCCCCCACCCCCTCCCCCCTCCCTCCCACCCTCCAGCCACTTTGTTACCGGGAGATAGTGAGGGAGGTTCAGAGGAGGTAGGTGTTACAAGCTCCACTTCTCGCCCGGAGCATCAGAGACGAAGGTGAGATAGGTTGTCAGTATCACCGTCTGTCGTGGCCCCAGAGGTGTTATATCCTTCACTTCTTCTGGAGGGATTCAGGCTAACACCTTCATCATCCTCCTACTCCTACACGGGTCCTGAGGGAGGTGTGGCAGAGTGGCCTTACTTGGTGCCAGTGTTATAACGTGAACCCTAGGCAGAGAGTCACTTAAGGAAGGGGTGGAGAGGGAAAAAGAGGGAATATTGAGCCTACCTTAACTCAATTCCCTTTCCCCGCGTCACCCCGCCTCGCCCCGCCCCGCCCCGGAGTTTGTCAGTAATATTTTTTAGTGTTCTTATCAAGGTTTGTGGTAGCGGAGGTGCTGGTGGTGAGGGCGGGAGAGCTGGCTGGCTGGTGGACGCAGGTTGTGGACATCGGTTCTGCTCGTGGTGGGAAGAAGGCCGGGCGGGAGTCAACACAGTGGCTTATTGACAACTGGAGGTTTATAGTACACACACACACTCTCTCTCTCTCTCTCTCTCTCTCTCTCTCTCTCTCTCTCTCTCTCTCTCTCTCTCTCTCTCTCTCTCGTACCGTGTGGATGATCTCTAGGTAACATGGTGGTGGTGACATATTCTAATTTTACACAAGAGCTCCCATCAGGTATTCTTGATGGCTTGGAAAAATGACCTTAAAACGATGACGGTGATGATGATGATGATGATGATGATGATGATGATGATGATGATGATGATGATGATGACGACTATAATTTCTAATAACGAGGAGGAATATTGACAGGAGAAATCTTTATGAGTGTGAACTGAGATAGAGGCGGCAGCGAACACCTTGGGATAACAGAGAGAGAGAGAGAGAGAGAGAGAGAGAGAGAGAGAGAGAGAGAGAGAGAGTATTATGGTGTAATAAGGACGTCAACGCCGGCCGGTCACTGACCTCTTCCCCTAGACACCAACTTGGGTAATGGAAGGTGTGGGAGGAAGAGGAAGAGGAGGGAGGAGGAGGATGGAAGTGGAGACGGAGAAGAGGAAGAGAGGGAGGAGGAATGGTGAGACGGAAGGGGGAAAGAAAGGAGGAGGAAAGGGAGAAGGAGGATGGAGGGTAGAGGGAGAGGAGGAGGGGGATAATGAAATGGAGAATAGAGGGAAAAGAGGAAGAGGGAGAAGAGGAGGAAGGAGAGGGGGACAGTGAGATGGAGGAGGAGGAAGATCAGGAGAAGATAGAAGGTAGTAGTGTAGAGGGAAGAGGAAGGGAGGAGGAAGGGATGAAGGGTTATGAGATGGAAGAAAGAGGGAGAGGTGGAGAAGGTGGATGGGATGGAGGGGGTAGCACAGAGGGAGGGAGGGAGGGAGGCTACACTGTGTTATGAGGTCTGCCACACACTCATAAAACTCTCCCTCTCTCTCCCTCTTTTCTGCCTTTCTTCCCTCCCTTCTTTCTGTCCCTCCCTTCCTTCCTTTCTTCCCTCCCTGGGTCCTTACCTTCCTCCTTTCTTCCTTCCCTCCCTTCTTCCTTCATTCTCTCTCTCTCTCTCTCCTTCTTTCCTTCATTCTCCCCTCCATCCCCTCTGTCACCATTACTCACCCCACACTATCACACTATAACATCACACCACCACATACACCGCCACACCGCCACACCATCACACCACACCATCACACCGCCACCATCACACCGCCACACCATCACACCGCCACACCTCACGCACCATCACACCCACACCATCACACCACCCCATCACCGCCCTCACACACTATCACACTATCACACCATCACACCACCACACCATCACACCGCCACACCGCCACACCACACCATCACACCGCCACACCATCACACCATCACACCGCCACCATCACACCGCCACACTCCCACCATCACACCGCCACACCATCGCACCGCCACACCATCACACCGCCACACCGCCACACCATCACACCGCCACACCATCACACCGCCACACCATCACACCGCCACACCATCACACCGCCACACCGCCACACCATCACACCGCCACACCGCCCACACTGTAATATGCTATTGCCTACATCTTCCCCAAATATCGTCAATATATATTTTGAGTCAGTAATCTTATAATCTCTCCATGAAAAGAGCAATTTCGCGCTGAATTTTAAAGGTTCAGTCAATTTTATGTGGGTCGTAAAAAATTCCGCCTGGTGCTGCTACGAGAGAGGCGAAGATGTGTTGGCACCTGGGGCAGTTCTTGTGTCACTGTCAGGGGGGTGTGCTCAAGTGAGTGTTAGTGAGGTGTTAACCAGAATGAGGTGTTAACCAGTGAGAGTGTTCCAAATGAGGTGTGTCAAATGAGAGTGTTACTAAGTGAGGTGTGTTAACCAAGTGAGAGTGTTCAGTGAGAGGTTGTAAGTGTCAGCCAGGTGAGGTTTGAGGTGTCAGCCAGGTAGTGTGTTCAAGTATGAGGAGGTTGTAGGTGTCAGCCAGGTAGAGGGGTTGTTGTGTGTGTGTGTCAGCCAGGTGAGGGGGTTTGTGTGTGTGTGTGTGTGTGTGTCAGCCAGGTGAGGGGGTTGTGTGTGTGTGTAACCAGGTGAGGGGGTTGTAGGTGTCAGCCAGTGGGGGGTTGTGTGTGTTAGGTTAGGTTAGATCAGGTCAGGCAAGGTTAGGTTAGGGTGGCGTAGGTTAGTTTAGGTTAGTTTAGGTCAGATCAGGTTAGGTTAGGTTGACTTAGGTCAGGTTAGGTTAGGGTAGGTTAGCTTAGGTCAGGTTAGGTTAGGGTAGGTTAGGTTAGGGTAGGTTAGGTTACTCTCTTAAATGCAATAAACAGCGTGGTAGATACGTGTCCATTTCCTCAGAGGTCAGACTTAACCTTCCCTTAACCTGTACTAAACTTATAGCCAGCAAACCACAGCTACTGTACACACAAGACAAGCAAACTATTTCCCACTCACAAGTTTCAGGTACTGATATTGTCTAAATTCACACCTACACACACATACACACACTTACACACACAAACACACACAAACACACACCTACACACACAAAACACCCATCACACACCTACACACACATACACACACACTTACACACACAAACACCCATACACACACCTACACACACACACACATACACACATACACACACACAAAACACCCATACACACACACACATACACACACACCTACACACACAAACACCCATACACACACTTACACACACAAACACCCATACACACACACCCCTTAGTTTTTCTATATTTTTGTTTACCTGGGCATCGGGGCGCTCATTAGCGGTGGCGACCTACGGGAGGATGACGCCACTAATGAGGAAACAGGTGAGTGTATGAACCAGAGTTACTAATTATGGCCGTGGGAAAGGTGGCAGCTCAGGTGTGTTGGTGGTATGTTGTCAGCACCACGTATTGGTGTTGTTGTTGTTGTTGTTGTTGTTTGTATTATTAGTGTTGTTATTATTTATTATTGTTATTATTTTATTAGGTTAGGTTAGTTGACATCAGTATTAAAATTCTCCCAAACACACTCCCCCTGTGTGTGTGTGTGTGTGTGTGTGTGTGTGTGTGTGTGTGTGTGTGTGTGTGTGTGTGTGTTGTGTGTGTGTGTGTTTTAGGTAGGTTGGTAGGTAGCGTCCAGACTAACCGTGCCTTATAACTAGCTACCCGGTGTGTGTGGTGGGAGGGTGTGTGTGTGGCGAGTGGGAGGGTGTGTGTGGCGAGTGGGAGGTGTGTGTGAGTGGGAGGTGTGTGTGTGAGAAGTAGGAGGGTGTGTGTGTGAGTGTGAAGGAGAGGGGAGAGAGGAAGTGAGGGAAGGAGAACCAATATAGATAAGTGGCCTCACAGGGACTCTCTACCTCCCCCCTCCCCCACTTCCCTCCCTCCCCTCCCTCCCCCACTCCCTCCCCCCCCCCTCCCCCCTCCCCCCCCTCCCCCACTCCCCTCCCCTCCCAATCTTAACTTCTTCTTCTCTTTGTTTTCCACCAACTATTGGGTTCGTTCCTGTTCTAGGCACTGTCATGGAGCCAGCTACAACAACATGGTAGAGATTGTTGAAGAATTAAGGCTAAGTCTGTCTTTTTCGAGGT